>NC_143256.1:32128363-32431393 GCF_984573655.1 Nuphar pumila | reverse complement strand
ACTACGAAAAAGAATAAAAGCTTTATTGAATGCTTGGGCTTTGACCCAAAGCCATACCAATTACAAGGGGAGAACCCCTATATATATATATATATATATATATACACACCATAGAGAGCCTTGGAGGGCCTCCACTTATAGACGTTGGAAGGGCCCAACGTCTATAAGAGTGGGCCCTCCAAGGTAGTTGACTTGGTCAAAAAGAAAAGAAATAAAAGAAAAAAAGGAAAAAAAAGGAAAAACAAAATTACAAGCATATTCAAAAAGTGAATATGTGCAAGAAAGGTGAAATGACTAAACTACCCCTACGACTAACATTAAAGAAATATATATATATATATGGGATTACAAGATTGGATACATAATTTAACACCCCCCCCCCCTCAAACTTAGGGCAAGATGACCGAAAGTTTGCCAAGGAGAAAATTGAATCGCGGAGTGCACAAAGCTTTGGTGAAGAAATCTGTCAATTGATATTCTGAAGTAACATATGAAAGATCTATGACTCCTTTTAGATAGGCTTCTCGAATATAGTGACAGTTCATCTCAATGTACTTAGTCCGCTTATGGAATGTATAATTTTTGGCAATATAAATTGCATTCTTGCTATCGCAGCATAGCCTAGTGAGCTCTTCTATTGTGATCCCCATGTCTTCTAGCAGCTTATGAATCCATATGATTTTCATGGTAGTAGTTGTCATGACCCGATATTCAGCTTCAGTTGATGATAGAGATATTTTTTATTGCTTCTTACATGGCCATGAGATCAACGAATCTCCTAAGAACACACAAAAACCAGTAGTGGAGTGACGATTATTTGGGTCACCTTCCTAGTCAGAGTCAGTATAAGCAATTAACTTTAATTCAAAAGAAGATAAGAATACTCTCTTATTTAATGTACCCTTTATGTATATTACGACCCGCAGAATTGCACTCATGTGAACGGATGTTGGTGCATGTTGAAACTGACTTGCAGTATAAACTGCATGAGAAATATTTGGTCTAGTAATACTCAGATACATCAATGATCCCACAAGTTGTCTGTAGAGGGTGGGATCAGAGAGAGGAATATCATCATCAATCTTCATCTTGGCTCCCACTATAGCAAGAGTTTCACAAACCTTGTCATCTGTAATATCAAACCCATCGATAATCTCAAAGGCAAGTTTAGTTTGAGATAAGAAATACCCTCTATGAGAGTATGTTACTTCAATGCCCAAAAAATAAGTTAGAAAACCCAAATCAGACATTTTAAATTTATCTTTCAAAATTGATTTTATACGTTTAACCCTTCCCTGCATTGGTTTTTCTAACAAACAAGACTGTGTTAGTGAAACAGGAAGAAAAGTCATTTTCTAACATTACGAAGTTAAATCTATCATACCAAGCCTTAAGGACTTGTTTTAAACCATAAAGTGTTTTTCAAAGGCGAAACACTTTTCCTTTGGAAGTCTCTATTCCAGGTGGAGCATCCATATATACCTCTTCATTCAGATCGTCATTTAGGAAAGCGTTTTTAACATTCATTTGATAGATGTTTCACTTGTTGATGGAGGCAACGGTGATAAGACATCGGACAGTGACTATTTGAGCCACAAAAGCAAAAGTTTTTTCATAGTCAATCTCATATTCTTGACTATATCCCTTTGCAACTAAATGAGCCTTATATCTCTCAAGGGATCCATCGCTCTTAGTTTTTACCTTAAATACCCATCTACATCTTATTGCTTTCTTACCCTTAGGGAGATCTTGGAACTCTCAAGTTTTGGCTCTTCTTAGAGCACCAAGTTCATTCTCCATAGCTTCTACCCATTCGGAACATTTTCGTGCTTCTTCAAAATTTCTAGGTTCTACATAAGAATGAATGGCACTAAGACAGGCCCTATATTTAGGTGAAAAAGAGTCATATGAGATAAGCCTAGAGGGAGCTTTCCTAGGTCTTTCGGTTCTTCGCAGGTTCTCTTCTCTAGGAGGAACAGACCTACTGGTGTCATCATATCTTTCAAGAGCACTTTTGAAGGTGTTTTTATCTCTATGAACATAGGTGATGGGATCTCTAGATGATCCCTCATCGATATGTTGATGTGGCGGGGAATACAGATGGGTGATAGTTTCCTCGATTTCATTATCACTTGAGTCATTTTGAGTTGACTCATCATCACTTGTATCATCATCTTTAGCCAACAATTCAAACAGAAAGGAATAATCCACATTCTCATTATGAGTTTTAAGACTTTCAAAACTACTAAGATTTTCCAAAAAAACTCATATTTCTGAATACATAATTTGTCATTTCTAACATCATAACACCTAAAACCCTTTTGGGTTTCCGAATAACCAAGAAAGGCACAAGGAATGGCCTTTGCAGAAAGCTTATCATTTTTATCTGTACGGACAAAACATTTGCAACCAAAAACCCTTAACCCGCTATAGTCAAGTTCCTTCTCGTATAATTTTTCAAAAGAAGAAATTTTGTTTAAATTCTTTGATGGAAGTCTATTTATAAGATAGACTGAAGTAAGGGTTGCCTAAACCCAGAGGTTTTTTGGAATGTTTTGTGAAATAAGCAAAGTTTGAGTTGTTTCAATAATATGCCTATGCTTTCATTCGTCTAATCCGTTTTGTTTAAGAGTTTTTGGGCAAGATTTTTTATGGAGAATACCACAACCTTCAAGATAACTCTTGAATTCATTTTAGAGGTATTCTCCTCCGGAGTCGGATATAAGAATTTTTAAGTTTCCATTAAATTGATTTAAAATCATCATATGAAAAGTTTTAAAAGTCGAAAAAACTTCATGTTTATGTTTAAGAAAGTATATCTAACAATACCTAATGTAATCATCAATAAAAATCACATAATATGAGAATTCTCCTTTAGATATCACAGGAGCCGGACCCCATACACCGGAATGAACGATTTCAAAAGGTTTTGTTGTAAACATAAATCTTTGATAAAAGGGTAAACTTTTCATTTTCCCAAGAATACATTCATTACATACAAAATCTCATTTACAAAGATGTTTAACAAAAGGTAAATATGAAATTTTAACAATGTTGGGATGTCCAAGTCTCTTATGCCATACATGAATATCCTTATTTTGGACAACATTACAAAATTGATTCTTGGAAACTTGAAGAGAGTCAACATAATAGAGATCTCCTCTCCTAGAGTTTTCCCCAATCAACCTCTCAGACCGGTGATCCTGTATCCAACATTTATCAAAAGAGAATTTTATATCGCAACCATGGTCCAAGAGTTGAGAAACCGAAAGCAAATTCAAATTTAGTTTTGGTATGAATCTAATTTTTAGAATAAAAAAATCTTGTTTTTCGAAATTGCCTATTCCTTTAATTTCAAGACATATTTCATCCGTTGTTGAGACAAAAGATGGAAAAGAGTTTTTAGAGTATTCGGAAAGAGAACAAGCACTTGGGGTCATATAAAATGATGCCTCAGAATCTAAAAGCCAAGATATCTTACCAGGGGGTGAAGAGGTTGTCATAGCGACTCCGAAAGTTCCTCCCTTGAGAAGTGGTTGAAGAGCTTCCATAATTTGTTGTAAAGAGAGAGACTCATTGGAAGAGGATGGTCGTTCTTCCGGTTGAGATGTGGTAGTCATTGCAAGCAGTTTCTTCCATTTTGGGCAAATTGGTTTGATATGCCCCGGTTCTTAACAAAAATGATAAGTTAGTTTGCTATAGTCTCTTTTTTCATTTTGCCCACTGTCTCCTTGATTTTGATTCTTGAAGTGAGGAAGTTTGTAAATCCTCACATTGTTACCCGGTCTTGAAACGGCATTCACTCCTTCACTTTCTTCTTAAAAAGAAGAAGTAGCAAGGATGCTAGGTTTGTTCTTACTAATACCCTATACGGGTTTCTTCCCCACTCAATTTAGTGATAACATCTTCAATGGAGGGAGACGAGAAAGAAAAAAGAAGAGAGGACCAAATTTGTTTAAATTCGGGTCTAAGGCTATTTAGGAAGTTAAAAAATCGATCTTCCTCAAGTTGCTTGTGTCTAAGCTCGATAACTTCACCACTCCATTTGGGTTCAAGCATAGCAAGCTCATCCCAAATGAAAGATAATTCGGCAAAGTATTCCCGAATAGTCATCTCATTTTGTTATAGGGTTAATGCCCTCTTTTGAAGGTAGTACTTGTGTGATAAATCTCTTGATGTATACATTTTTCAAGATATAGCCAAGCGTCGGAAGCTTTCTTGAATTTGATGATGTTGGCATTGATCTTAGTTTCAATGGATAAGAAGAACCACGATAAGATCATGAAGTTTTTCATTTGTCATTCGTCTTATTTCTTTGAATAATCTTCAAGCGCTCTTTGTCTTTCTTCTCCTTCAAGAATCTTTATATCTCCTTTTTCCATAATGGTAATTTTTTGTTCGGGTTCCAGTATCGAACCTTGAACATACCCCCAAAGCCCCTTTCCTTTAATATGGGCTTCCATATTACCGGCCCAAACATGATAGTTTGAACCATTGAGTTTAAACCCGAGGGAGAAGTGGGAGTCTTTTTCGCCCATTAGAGAGGATAGAAACAAGAAGGAACACGTAGCTCAATAGATTTTGAAGTCTCTCTTGACAAAGAAGACTTCTAAAATATTGTTCGAAGGAAATGATCAACTCAAATCTCCAATGGCTTGAAGGCACTTTTTTGAGGCACCCAAGAATGTGGAGAATGCACGATCTTTCTTCCTTAAACCAAGCTATGATATCATGTGAAAATATCTTCAACAAGATACTATAATCAAGACCCAATGTTCTTGATGAAAGACAAGTGCACACATGCACAATAAGAACACAAAGAACGCTTGTGCACAAAAGCACAAACCAATCAATCTCACAAATACACTACGAAAAAGAATAAAAGCTTTATTGAATGCTTGGGCTTTGACCCAAAGCCATACCAATTACAAGGGGAGAACCCCTATATATATACACCATAGAGAGCCTTGGAAGGCCCCCACTTATAGACGTTGGAAGGGCCCAACGTCTATAAGAGTGGGTCCTCCAAGGTAGTTGACTTGGTCAAAAAGAAAAAAAGGAAAAACAAAATTACAAGCATATTCAAAAGGTGAATATGCACAAGGTGAAATAACTAAACTACCCCTATGACTAACATTAAAGATATATATATATATATATATACAGTAGATACATATACATATATAATAAATGTATATGTATCACCTTATATATATATAAAATATATATGGGATTACAAGAATTGATACATAATTTAACAGGTTCATGAACAATGTCAAACTTAAGGTATGTATTAATATTGCTAAATTTTGAAAAAACGAATGAAGTCTGGCTTTTCATCATAAAGGGTATGTATACTCAAAAGGATCTTGCAAGAGCATATTTTTTGCAAGAAAAAATTAGGACAAACAAGCAAGGAGACTTAAGTATCCAAGATTTCTAGTGTGTTGAATCCTCTATGGGATGAACTTGCACTTTTGGAGCCTAAGTGGGTTGTCATTGGAGATGTGAAACTTAGGCAAAAACAAATGGAACAAGAGAGATTCTTCCAATTTTTGTATGGGCTTCATCTCGAATGTGAGCAAGTTAGATCTTATCTTCTACATAGATCTACTCCTCTCCCTCTTGAGGATGGTATTGTCGAAATTGTCAAAGAAGGAAATCGTCTTAGAATAACTAAATGTTGTGATGAAGTGTTAGTAGTATCTAAACCCGGTAATAATATTAAGACTCATAAGCCTCTACACTTTGATAAGCAAAACAACTATAGTAATAATAATAACTATAGTGGTGGAACAAAAATGATTATTTGTCATCATTGTAATAAGTCGAGGCACATTAAACTCACTTGTCCTAAGTTGAATGGAACCTTAAGTATAAGGTTGCTTCCGTTGAAGAATCTACTTACAAGGACGAAGAAAACAAAAGTTAGGGTGATCTTATAGACACACTTGGTCAAATTTCCATAACGCTTCAACAAATTCTTAAAGCCACATTATCTACATAGGGTGTTGTCAATGCCTCTTCCTCTTCACCTGATATGCATTCTTGGATTCTACATTCGGGAACATCTTTTAATATGACCCCTCATGAGAATGCCTTATTAGATACATGCACCAATTCAAATGTCTTATGTTTCTATCGCCGATAGAACCTCTTTGAAAATCAAAAGTATAAGAACTTTTAAAAACTTTCAAAAAAAAATTTGTTCCAAAAGGTAGGGTTGTCCCTAAATTAAATTTAAACCTTTTTTCAGTCTCTCAAATTGCTGACCATGGATGTGAAATATCTTTCTCATCTAAGGGTTGTGTTATGCAAGATCTTCGGTCTGAGAAGCGGATCGGGTAAAGCCATAAGAAGGGAGATCTTTACTCTATGGATTCTTCATCTCTTTGTCTATTTCTCTAAAATCTTTTTGTAACTATGTCCAAGATAAGAGAATTGAAACTTGGCATATAAGACTTGGATATCCAAGCTACTCTAAAATGTATTTTTTTCTTTTGAAGGAAATTTTTGTGATAAAAAATATATGAATTAAAAAGATTGTATACTTGAAAAAATGAAATTCATCCCATTTCCAAATAGAACCTTTGTTTCCACAAAATCCTTTGAATTGGCAGATTCAGATGTATGGGCTCCTTCTTCGCTCATATCTAAAGGTGGTTACTCATATTATGTTACTTATATTGATGACCTAAATAAATATGTGAATTTATTTTTTAAACTTTAAATCAAAAGTTTTCTCTTTCTTTAAAGATTTTCACATCAAAGTTAAAAATTAATTTCAAAGCAATATATCTACTCTTAGATCTGATTTGGAAGGTAAATATCTATCCAATGAATTTCAAAACTATTTAAAACAAAATGGGATTTGCCATCAAAGATCTTGTCCTAAGGCACCTCAATAAAACGGACTAACGAAAAAAAAAACATAGACACATAATAGAAACCACTAGAACTCTACCTATTTCAAAGCAATATTTTTTGGCAGAAACCGTCTTTAACTTCTACTTATTTGATAAATAGAATGCCTTCTTTCATTGTAAAAAATGTTTCTCCTTACGAGAAAAAATTACTCAAGATAACACCTGATTTCAATCGTTTATACATTTTTTGCTATAAATATTTTGTGTTTTTACACAAAAGAGACAAGTTATCCCCTAAAGTTATTGAATGTGTTTTCATCGATTATGGTGAAAAACAAAAAAGATATAACTGCTTTGATTCCAAAAATAATAAACTTTACATTTCTAAAGATGTGACATTCTTCGAAGATGAAAATGGTTTTGAAGAGAGTAATAAGAAAGAGGAAATAGACTATATGTTTTTATATGATATATCTCCAAAAGAAGATATACATGCCAATGATGATTCTTGGAGACATCATGAAAATATAGATAATGTTTTTTAAGATCCCAATATTGGGACATCACCAAGTAGTGATGAATCATTAGTATTTCTAATAAAAATATTCATGTTTATACCCGGCGTGAGCAAAACAATCCTACTAGTGCCTTGGAAAAAAAATCGTTATAGTGAACCTATAGAAGAAACTTCACTTGGAAGCTCTAGTAGAGTTCCTATTCCACCAAATAGGTTTGTCTATTACGAGTCACTATCTCCTAATTATAGGACTTGCCTAATATCATTACACTAATAACATGAGCCCTCACATTACAATGAAGTAAAAAATGTTTCTCATTGGATTGAAGCTATGAACATAGAACTAGATGCTCTTAAGAAACCAAAAACTTGAAAAATAATTATATTACCTTTGAACAAGAAAACCATTGGATGTAGATGAGTCTTTAAAGTCAAAACCAAAAGTGACGGAACTCTAAAAAAATATAAAGCTAGGTTAGTAGCTAAAGGATACTCCCAAGAATACGAAATTTACTGTGAGGAAACTTTTGCACCCGTAGCAAGAATGACTAGTGTTAGGACTCTAATAGTTGTTGCCTCAACTAAAAAATGGCCTATATATCAATTAGATGTCAAAAATGTATTTATTAATGAAGAACTAAATGAAGAAGTATACATGAATCCTTCGTTGGGATTTGTTATTGAAAAAGAAAAATCACTTAAACTTTTTAAAAGTCGTGTATGGTCTTAAACAAGCTCCTGAGGCCTGGCACGATAGATTCAGTAATGATATGATTAATTTGAGTTTTCATTCCTGCTATACTGACACTACTTTTTTTGTTAAAAGTACAGGTATCGACATTGTTATCCTTCTACTTTACATAGATGATATGATAATAATAGGAAATGGCAAACAAGGTGTTAGTAATGTTAAAAATGTTTTGAAAGAAAATTTTGATATGCCAGACTTGGGATTCTTAAGATATTTTTTATGAATTGAAATTGCTTATTCCCCAAGAGGGTACATACTTTCTCAAATAAAACTTGTTGCAGATGTCTATAGTAAATAGGAAATTTCAGATGATAAGAATGTAGAAACTCTTGAAGTGGTGAATGTTAAATTAAGACTTGAGGATATGACTTTTTTCAAAGATCCCATACCTTACAGACAGTTAATTGAGTCTCTCACTTATATGTATATCACCAGACCAGATATAGCACATGCAGTTCACTCTGTTAGTCAATTTCAACATGCTCCAACTATTGTGCACATGAGTATTGTTCTAAGAATCGTCAGATATATCAAGAACACCATAACTAAAAAGCTTTTTTTATCCTCATCTTTTGATTTACTTGCCTATACTAATGTTGATTAGAAAGGAAATCCAAATGATAGAATCTCCACTACTGGTTTCTCTGTTTTTTTTATGAGATTCACTGATTTCCTAGATATGCAAAAAGCAATAAAAGGTCTTATTATCCTCTACTGAAGCTGAATACAAAGTTATGGCAACAATAACTATGAAACTTGTATGGCTAAGAAATCTTCTCAGAGACATAGGTATCGACAACTCCAAACCCTCGAAGATGTGTTGTAACAACAAAAGTGTAATTTATATAGCCAGCAACCACACTTTCCATGAGCGCACCAAGCACATTGAAACTATTGAGTTGCCCTTTTGTCACCTCATGAATTTCAGTTTGAGGACTTCTTCACTAAAGCTCTTGTTGCTCCACGCTTTTTGTTCCTTCTCAACAAACTTTCAATGTTTACATCACAAGTTTGAGAGGGGATGTTAAATTATATGTATGTAATTTCTTATTTGAGTCAAAGGTAATTTGGTCTTTTTTTATTGTAATAAAATATCCACTACAGATAATAGTTTTTAGTATTTTCATTTTCAATTTTTCTTTTTTGTCTTTTATCTAAAGACTTGGAGCCCAAAGAGTCATTGGGGTTGCCCAACGGTCATAAATATGACCGTTGGGAGCTCCCAGCGACTCTTTGGATGTCCCAACAGCCCCTCCTACTTGGGTCTCTTTGTGTATAATTAGGAGTTAAAACCCCCTTGTTCTTGAATGTTTGTTTTAAGCATTTGATTAATAATATCCTGTATTTTTTACACTCTTGTTATTGCCTTATTGGGTTTTGTTTAGTTCCATAGTGAACTTGTGTATGTGCACATGTGTAAGTGTGATCTTGTAAGCCGTTGGTGGCTAGTATATGTACTTCCATGTATTTCATTACAGTTACATGCAAGAAGACTGCAGTTGGATACAGAATCGACATAGCGGATTTAAGCCCTGAAACAAGTAAACAGAAGGCCAGGGATGACATTCATTGAACTAAGACTAACATTTATATCAGCCTGAATATGATGAATGTGGACAAGGCTCATCCTAACCTGAAGCAAGCCCACTAAAAATGCATCTACTCAAGCAAAATCAAGGCAAAACCAACTTATGTTGCCTTATGCTTCCTATGGGACAAGTATAGGTTCATGGGTTGTTAAAAACAAGGCAAAACCAATAAAGGATGGAGATTACATATTCAATTTGGAGAGAAAAACATTCATATGACCATCTGTGATACAACCCAACTGTTCAAGCACAACAAAAATATGATACATGTGTGCAATGTCCATGTGCATGTATAATGAATCAAGCAGATAAAAGTAATTACCAGTTCAAGTAATTTGTCTTAAACTTAGTTGTATAAGTAGATACATAATGGAAAAACAATTTGGATATGTAAAGCATGTAAAAGAAGCCCATGAGAAGCTGCATACATGAAGTATTCATCATAACTATTGCAAACCAATCGACAGATTTCAATCAACAGATTCAACACCTAGAATAGTAGGCTAATGGCTACAAACCAATGTGTTAGGGAAACCTTAGAAAAATGTAAGAGATGCAGAATCCTCAAACAAGGACACTAGGAACATTATGGACTGTGAGTCTTCTATGCACATTAAAGTGCCGGGTAACCAAGGTTTTACAGAGTCAAGTCAACTGCACATTTCACTTCAACCAGATTGTGTCCAGGAGAGTTCCAACTGAATAGACTACAGAATTACCTAGATAAGATAGGTAGATTGGCTTCCAATCATATATGGGAAGATAAATCACCAGAATGTTCTCCTATGCCACGTTTGGAAGCAAGAAAAAATCTCATAGGAAAAAAAATTGCCTATGAGAAGTTTTGATATGGTAATTTTTTTAAAAGAAAATTTTTCACTTGTTTGTGTAGGATGAGAAAAATAACATGGAAAAATGTTAGAAAAATGAGAGAAGGGGGGAAGCGGTGGCAGTGAATTGTGGTGGTGACGGTGGGTGGTGGTGGTCAGATATGTTGAGATGGGTGGTCGTGGTGGTCGTGGTGGTCGTGGTGGTGGGTGGTGGTGGTGGTCGTGGTGGTGGGGTGGTGGTGAGATGAATGGTGGTGGTGATGGTGGGATGGTGATGAGATGGTGGTGGTGGTGAGATGTAGTGATGGGTGGTGGTGGTGGTGAGATGGGTGGTGGAGAGAGAGAGAGAGTGTGTGTGAAATCAATATTTTCTGTTGGTAGGAAACATTCTTCCAGACCCCCGCCCCGGTGGAGGAATGTTTCCTATCAAAAATTGTACTTTTTAGAAAAAAACTCAGATTTTTTCTTCCTACATATTTCTCACTTCCAAACGTGCCCCTAATGTTCATAAAAGTATTCAGTTATTAGATGCAATAAAACTGGATACTCTGATCAAACCAACTTGATTATCAAATAAAGGAAAAGAAAAGAAAGGTACACAGCACTATTATTAGAAAATCTATTGCATCAGCTAAATCATGTGCAATCTTTACCAGCATAAGCTTTAGAAAAGGTACCAGTATCAGAAGTTCCACTAGCTCAAGATATTCATTTATATTCATCCAGACATACTGACCATATACCAGCACCCCAATTGAAGAAACAATATTATCACCTAGATAACACAAGTCTAAAAAATGCAGTCCACCAAAAATCAAACCATGGACATAAGTAATTGACTGCATGTTCTGCGGGTATGTAGCATAGATATATACTGTTTGATGGAATAACAATGTCAACATAAAGCTACTAACCTCTTTGATGATACCACATTTTGAGAACACCTCCACTACCTGCAAGGCTTGCAGTTTATCAGTAACATCATGCAGATAGAAAGTCAGGCAACCCATTTTGAGGTTGTTATATCCATAAGAAGATTTTTTGGCAAAGACATCAGATACTAACGCATAAACTAAAAAGTAGTTCAACCCAGTGAGGGTTACATGGTCAAATTAAGTGCAGCTTGATCAAATGTGTGTGATATGTCCAATTACATCAATATAACTAGGTGCTTGACTCGAGAAAGGTTTCTGCTAGCTAAAGCAATTAAATCGATTGTCTGAACAGTGATACACACCTAAGATCATTGAATTTCCAATTGAACACAACAGCTGAACCATCAATCCTACAACTAGTCCAACAAAAACCACATTAAAAACCACTAATAACAACTGATGTTGACAGTTCACGCTTAGATTGGACCAGAGTGCATGCTAATCTTAGCTGTCAACACACTTTAATATTCAAATCGTGATCAGAATCCATCTTAATATGCATTAGAATCTGATTATACATGGTCAAACCCAAAGTGCAATGATATAAACTAAATGCATTTTTTGTCACAAAATTCAGAATAGCAAGTCATACTTTTTCACACATGGAATTCATAGGACTAAATCCTAGCAACAACCAAGGTGTGCAGATGGGGCGGATCAGATTGAATGGATCAGACTCCTGACGTATAATAGTCTGATCATGAACATAAACTGAACATGATCATGTCAGAAATAGCAAAACCCAATCAGATTTATATTAGGTTTCTAGATCTGATTGGGATGGAGATGGATAGGATTGGGTGGAAATTGCAAGGAAATTGGGAAATTTAAGGGGGTTGGCTAGCTTGGGAATAGTGGAAATGGAGGGAAATAGCGGAAGGAAGGGTTTATCATCCTAAACCTAGTGTGAAAGGTAGGGTTCATGAGTCAAGTCCTCAATTAGAAGTGAGAGATCCTCCCCAAGAGTCTCTCAATTCTATGGCTAATGTAAGTAGAAAGTGGGCAAAAGTATGAGTTACAAGAGCCACCACAGCATGGATATGGATCTATGCTTCCTATAGATCCAATCCAATTATAAAAGAAGAACCAAATAGAAAAAGAGTACAATGGAGATGGACCCAATGAGACGAGCCATGCTAGGCGTTCTCATACCAATCCACCCTTCAATTTGCCTTGTTCTAAAACAAGGTTAAGCACTCTTCCCACTTTATTCATTTTCATCCAAAACTATTTTTAGACTTTCACCACAAGGGCCATGTCTTCCATCTTCTAAGAATGCAACATTACTCCATGGCGAGTATCCTTAAAAAGCATGGGAGCAAATGTTGCTTGTTTCCATGGTGAGAATCCATGTGTGGCATGTGAGCATGCATGCTTCTTTATGTCTGGTTCTTCTCTCTTAAAGTTGGCCTTCTTCAATCTCTTCTTAGCCCATAAGGCATGCATGTAGGCTCCATACATTGTGTTCAATTGGCTCTCATTGGTTGCTTTTTCTATGGACGTCTCTTGGGTAGCTTTGAATTTTACCCTATCCCCATTATGTTGAAAAATAACCTTCCTTTTTTGAAATCACGTGTTTTTTCAAAGTTAGCAGACTAGGAAGCGGAAGGGGGAAACCAAATGAGAAGCGAGGTATTTAAAATTTATAAAAAGCGTGGAGCAAGGAATCAATTTAAAAACAAAAAATAGCATTAAAAAAGAAAGTGATATAAGATTGAATAGGAAGCAAAATACTAAACGAGCTAGAAGGGAATAAAAACTAAAATAAAAATGATGATTCTTAAATTTCATGATTTTTTAGTGTAAAAAATAAATCTTTCTCAAAATCTAAAAATGATGATTACCAAGTTAGAAAAAGTACATAAGTGAGTGGGAATCGTGAAAGGAAGCACATGAAAAGAAGTGTGACAGAAACGCATATGAAGCATGTAGGGAAGCAAGAAAAAAATGTGTGGAAAGCATAGGAGAAGTGTGGGAGAATGAAGATTCACATCAAGTTTTGGAAGCAAGGAGTTTTGCACTAACGAAGCAAGTTTCTGGGAAGCGTGCTTCCCACCTATCTATGAAGCTTCCAATAACTCTAGTTTTTTTTTCAAGGATTATAGCCATCGAGTACACAAAACTACATCTACTCCTTCTAGGGTAGGACCTCCAAATCAACCCAGAGTTCGAACCCATTGATAGTGAGCTCTAAGTTGGTACATCTAGTCTCACTATACATTTTGCTCTCATTACCCACTATCACCTCTAATTTGGGTTGGGATTCCCTCACATTTGACCTTTTGAATGGTATTTGGGCAAATGAAGTTGTGGATGGATCCAATGTCCAAAATGATGGAGATGGAAAAGTTTTGGATTGACCCAAGAAACCACATTGATTTTGGAATTTGGATTTCCCATTAAGACATGAAAGGAAATTTCAGATAGGTAGATTGTTGTTCCCCTTCTTCACTCTCCTCATCGTCACTCTTTTCACTATTTTTTTCTTCTACAATGTACAATTGGAGGGTCTTACATGTGTGGTCGGGTTGTCATCTTTCATTATGATGCTAACCAAAGGCCTAGCTTTTGGCACTCTAGCATGCGCTCATTGGTTACTCTTTTTACATTCATTTTCTTGGGTACATGTGTCTGGGATTTTGAGGACACATTGATGAACTCTTGGGTCTTCTCATCATGCTTGGAATGCTCTTTGCCTTTACTGAGTCTGGTTTCTTGCTCCCACCACTTGCCTTGACGTAGGAGTCTATCTTCAGCTAGTCTTGCCATCTAAAATCATTGAATAAGAGAGATCGGTCTTTGAGCTTGCACTTCAATTCTAAGCTCTCTTTTAAGACCAGCAATGAAGTTCCCAATTAGAGCGTATTGGTTCTATCCAGATCCTAAGTTGCTGAAGTGCTCGAATTTGGTTTGATATTCCACTGCACTCCTGGTTTTGGCAGATCCAGGACAAGTTCCCAATTGTGATCTTCGTATGCAGATTTTCCAAAGTGTATTTCAAGAGCTTTCATGATTGATGTCCAAAATGGAGTGCCAACATAAGACTCATACCATTTATACCATCAAATTGTCTCTCCTTCCAAATACACAGTTGCCATGCTCAGTTTTTCAAGTTTCAAAGTTTGAGAAATTTTGAAGTATTGTGCCACCTTGAAGAACGAACTTGTGGGATCATCTCCAGAGAAAATACGGAATTTCAATAGAGTTTGTTGGGCTTGTATTGCTCCGTATGAAGTATTGAGTTCTCACCCTGCTTGATATTTGAGGTGCATGGTGTGCATGCTTGTCCCTCCTATAGTTAGAAGAGCCTCCAATATACGGGCCAAGATCTACATTTCAGCCTTAAACTCACCCTTCATCTGATCAATCTTGTCATCAATAGCATCCATTTTTTCTTGGGTTTCAACCTGAAGGCCTTCCACCAGGTCATGTTCACCCCTAGTAGTCATAACCTTGCTACTACTCAAGAATGCACTGCATTGCCCTCGTCAAAGAGTTCTGTCCTGACTTTGAGGGGTGTGAAAATGGGGCTTCTGGGTAGGTTCAGGCCAAGAGTTCGCTTTGCTCTCAATGTAGGTAATGTTGGTTAGATGTGATTTTTCTGGAATTTTATGTGAGGTTTAGAGTAGGAAAATTAGTTATACTACATTGTTCAGTTCTGCAACAGAGTACAGGTTGCTCAGTTAGCAAAAATAGGGTCTAGTAAAATGATTGTATCTATAATTCAGGTGAAGGTAAGGTTTGTGGGGTTGGAAAGTAATAGGATAGGTCTAGATGTCTGCAAAATTTAGGTCTTGAGGTGGTACAGTTTGAGAGCAATGGGGTTGGAACTCCAGGGTTTCTCAGGAATGCTTACAGAGGGGTATTTTACACAGGATAGGGTATCGGAAATATGATGTTTCTGCAACTTCATGATCCTAATTCACTTCAAATATAATTCTATCACCTTCTACACAAATACAGCAATCAACAGAGAATTTTGCAAAATTTTACTGTATTAATTTCTCCTTCAAACTAATTTTTCAAATTCAGATCGTCTTTGTGAAGCAGTACAGTAACAGAAATTCTGAATCTGAACTTAGCCAAACTTGAAGGAGCTTCTGGCACTCACCCGATATCCAATTTGAATGAGATAAAATTCTAAGCTCAAGCACAAAATTTATAGAATCCACCCTCTAAATCTCAGCCATAAATGATACACAACCTATGTCACACGGACACTCCATTTTGCCCTCAGTACCCATGTCGACACGACCCTCCGTACATACAAGTTTGTATTCAATTTATAATTTATAAATATATTTTCAGTATATAATATATATTTTAGATATATTTATATTATATTCAGTTTATTTTGAATTTATTTTGTATTTATGTGATATTTAATAAATATAGGCGTGTCCCCATGCCCGCATTTTTTGAAATTGCCGTGTCATACCCTCCGTACCCATACCCGCGCGACTTTCTGGTCACTTTTCTACCAGATTCTGATGATGGATGGCTGGAATTTTCAGTGTCCGTGCACTAGTTGAGACTAATTATGATAGATCTATGATATGGAAGCTCGATCCGACATCGTAGAAGAGAGCACTCCGATTTACTCGGATCAATCAATACAACAAGAGTCTCACCAGAAAAAATCAAGATATGGCCAGAATTCACTACAACAACTTTAATTCTTGCACAATTTTAGCGTTCAACCATAGATCTCCAATCGAATCCCCCCCCCCAAAAAGACAATTTAAGCATGGGAATGCTAGATTAATCTTAATTCAATCAGATTTCACAACAATCATCCAAATCGCCCACCAATCTACACGTTAAAGTGTTAAACTTGATTTTCACATTGAATTGCATGAAAACCGTCCAAAACGTGATTGGTCTTAGCTCAGATCTGATGAATTTCGCTCAGACCTTGATCTCGTCAGCAATCTGAACTCTGTAATTTGGAACTCGATCTATTGAAATTAACGGCCAAGAAAGGATTCTCACCCAATTTTTTTGTTAGATCTTGATGGATCGGCTTCCAATTACTCCGGTCTTGATCGCATTCTCTTTAGATTTGTTGTCACTCCTTGATCTGAGCACAATCTGATGTAAAGTTTCACGATCTCCACAAAAAATTAAGCTGGAATTTGGCACCGGATTGAATTTCATGCGAAATCAGATCTCAAAAGGAATCGGCTACGCTTTTTTTTTTAGGATTTTGATTTAAGGAATGGAGCTCTAGCTATTTTTTTGTCTAATAATCGGATCTCAAAAGAAAATTGTTGTGGGACTTCAGCATTAACTTAGTGATACACAAAATGAGGAGCCAACACCATTGTATAGGTACAGCACATAGTTAACATAGTTTAGGATTTTTTTAAGACACTTCATATTGATACAACATCTGAAAAACAAAATAACCAAAGAAAAGCACAGTCACAAATGGTGTGTACTTACTTTGTCAACTGTTACATCATCCGGCAACCCAGTCACATAGACATGTGTATTGACTTTTAGTTCAAACCAACTATCCAGCTGTTTATTAGCTTCCTGTAAAGTAACATGAAGACCTTGAATGTGTCAGGTATCTCTCCGTTATTCCATTACCAGTGCACATCTCCAACCTAGTATCACAGATCCAATCATCTGTATTTACAAAAGAGAAATTCTTCAAATCCAAACCAGTTAAATATGAAAGTGTCTTAATATACAGACAAGGATCTGCCTCTAGCAATATGACATGTTAAATAAGAAGGCATCACAAACAACATGATTACAGCATAACATGTCAAGTAAATTACTTTTTTATCACTTTGCTTGTCAGGTTGCTTCCTTTTTGGTATAGGTTTTGCGTCGACATTGCCTTCAGCACTGTTTTCCACACCATCAGAGGTGCCTGCAGCCCTTAGTGTTGGAAAGACCTCTTCTTCATTCAAGTAAGTCATCTCCTCCAGTGCGTATTTTTTCATGTCATCAAAAGAGTCATCCTGTTTAAATATTCAAAGTCGTCACTTAAACTGAAGCAGAAAACTTATTAAATATATATCAAAAGCATTTGAAGTTCACCATTTGGACAAAAGATATAGAAATATTATCTTTAACTAATATCATGCACATAAGATTAGAAGACTAACACTGTTAAGTGACAGGGACTATTGAGCATTTCTATATATTCTGAAAGGATAGCATAATCCTTTAGCCTTTTCTCTTCCGCAAATGTGAATAATAAACAGGGACCTATTGGTCTTTTACATTCTTTTATTGACTGTTGTAATGTTCTCTATATAAGATGTATTAATAATGGCTATTTCCAGTGAAAAACAATTTCAGGTTTTTCTTTCAACTATTAAACTCTGCAATAATATGATATCAGAATGTGGGGTTTCGATCACAGGTGTTCCATAGTTTGTGCTGTTCTAAATCTATCTGGTAGAGTTGCTGCTAGTTGGTATCGACCCCTCACAGTATCTGCACCAACCTGCTTTGGGCATAGCTAGTTTGCCAGGAAGTCTAAGCACCATCTTATGCCTGGACCAGATGCTAGGGCTTTTCATCAGATTCATTTGCTGTTGAATAAGAGTCCAGTTCAGAGATGTTTTCAGTTGGTGGTTTGATTTTTTTGAGCTTAGACCTTGTATGCAGGATTTTTCCTTTGATTGTCAGCTACCACCAGCATACTCTGATACATCAAAGTAGCTGCTCAAACACAGGGTTTTATAAGGGGGTTATGTCCTACTCGACTTGCTTTTCTTAAGTATTTGGGTGCCATGCTTTGACTTCTAAGTCAGACAAATTAAAGCTATTCCATGTGTTTTTCTTGGTTACACTAAAAATCATAAAGGACACCTATGTCACATGGGTACGGGTGCTGCACTTTAAAACAACTTGGGTGCAGGGGTGCGGGAGGGTATATATATATATAACAGTTAATAGTAACACTAATGAAATAAAAAACAATTTTCATATCATCAATGCAATAAATCAAATTAACAATCTACAATTATATTCTTCATCATACAAACTAACACCACAATTAAATCAACCTAAATATATTACAGAAACAATCAAACAAGTAAAGCAGAAAAGAAGTAAATTATTCAGTATACTACTAAAAGATGCAAATAATGCATAATTACATACCGAAGTAATGATCCTAATAATTTTCTGGGCTGGGTTCAACAACGAGCAGAACCCATCCTGTAGGGCTAGGTTTGTCAGCACAGAAACCAGCCTGCTAGGCTGGGTTTGTCGGTGCAGAACCCATCCCTGCAATGCTGGGTTCGACAGCAAGCAAAACCCAGCCCTGTAGGACTGGGTTCACCAGCAAGCAGAACCCAACCTGCTGGGCTGGGTTTATCAGCGACTCAGCACAAAATCCAACCCTCTTGGGCTGGGTTTGTCGGCGCAGAACCCATCCCTGCAATGTTGGGTTCGACAGCGAGCAAAACCCAGCCTGTTGGACTGGGTTTGTAGGCACAGAACCCAGCCCTGCAGGGCTGGGTTCAACAGCAAGCAGAACCCAAACTGCTGGGCTGGGTTTATTAGTGACTCGGCACAAAACCCAACCCCCCTGGGCTGGGTTTGTTGGTGCAGAACCCAGCCTGCTGGGCTGGGTTGCCGACTTGCGCAGAACCCAGAGAGAGAGAGACATACCTTGCCCGTGCAGTCGCCGGAGGAGCGTCGAAGGAGAAGATGAGTTGAAGAGGACTCAGAGGACAAGGGGAGGGGGTAAATTTTTTGCCCTAATCCCCCGCCCAGCCACCTACCATTTTTTTTCAAGTCCAGATTTGAACATTTATGATCCTGGGTGCGGACCGCACCGGATGCCGCACCCACACCCAAGTCGTGTCGCATCAACGCGGGTGTGGCACCCTGTTGGCCGAATCCCTGACATAGAAGGAGACCAATGTCCAGATCTCCACATGTCTAATTATGTGAAAGAGATTCTTATTTCAAGCATGATGATTATCCATTTCTGTTAAAATTTCTATCTAAAATGACTCCGAGCTTTCAGAGGGATTAGATAGTAATGATCAAATCTCTCACAATCATTTTGTGCAATATTTAAGGTGGCATGCAAATTAGTTTCATCCCGCTCTAGATAAAAGTATCTTGAATGGTGCATCTGGTTGTTTCATCTAAATCTCTAGCAACTAGGAATGATGATTCCCGGACAGATCCAACTCTAGCAGAATCATTCTTCCTCCAAGTCGTTTGTATCCTATGATTCTGTTTGTCCTCAATATAAAAGACATCCTATTACAGTTCATTCTTTCTCTGAACCTATGTCTTACAAGGAAGTTGATTGTAACTAAATTGACACTTAACAAGGAGAAAAAACTTGGAATATAATATGTTCCTCCATGAGAGAAGAAAACCATTGGTTGTAGATGGGTGTTCAAGATAAAGACGAAGTGATGGGACTCTTTATAAGGCAAGACTTATGGCAAAGGGTTATGCCCAGAAATATGTAATAAAATGGGAGGAAACACTTTTCTCCAGTTGCTTGAATGATCACGGTTAGAACACTTGTCTTCTTGCACCATTAAAAAGTGCACTTCATAAAAAATGATGTTAAGAATGCATTCTTGATGAAGAATTACAAGTGTATATGGACTATGTCTCTCACTAGATTTTAAGGTTTTTAATGGTTTATTTTACGTGTTCAGAACACTTTTTGGTCTAAAACAAGTTCCTCAAGCATGGCATGAAAGGTTTAATAATACAATGTTAAAGACATGTTTTGAATCTTATTTATGATATCACGACTCATAGTTGTTTTTATACTTATTTACATTGACGATATGATCATAACTGGTAGCAACAAAAAGGGTATTGTACATTAACAAACAGCTTCATATACAATTTGAACTGACTGATATGGAATTCTTCATATACAATTTGAACTGACTGATATGGAATTCTTCATATACAATTTGAACTGACTGATATGGAATTCCCTCAATACTTCCTTGTAATAGAGCTAAACTTCCATCATAAGCACATTTTTTTTCACAAAATGAAATTTGCAACTGATATAACATCAAGATCAGACATGTCTAATAATAAGTACATGGATACTCCAAAAGTTGTAAATACAAATGTGAGCCATTCAATAATGTCAATGGAAACACTTATCTCATTATCACTAGATCACATATTGTTCAAGATGTTCATCATGTTAGCTAATTTCAACATGCTTCAACCACTATTCACACGTGTTTTTTTATAGTGCACTATATTAAAAAAAGTATATTTCTAAGGGAATTTTCTTGTCCTCCTCATCAGCTATGGACTTATATGCATGCCTACACAGACATAAATTTGGGGAGGATACTTTATAGATGTACGTTCTAAAAGTAGCCACTGTGAATTTTAAGTGACTCAAAACTCTTGGCAACATAAAAAATAGCATAAGTTTCACTTTTGTCCACTAAAGTTGATAGTTATTTTGTACCAACAAAAGTGCTAGGAGCCGAGTATGGTTTGTGAAATTTCGTACCAGACCTAGATTCAACCGAATTGTTATTTAGACCCGTGATTTTTCAATGTAAAAAAGATAAAAAATATTACTTTACCAGGTTGTTCAGTTCATGCAATCCTTATAGGACCTGGCTACGGTATTTTATGGCAGACCCAATTGGACCCTGGTCTGGAACCGGTACCAGCACTTCAGAAGTGCTGAAAGAAAATAAATTAATGTGACCTATAAAAGGTCCAATTCTACCAAGCTTGTACACAAGCAGGTTTCAGCTTAGGTCCAGGTAAAAATAGTCCTACAAAAGGTAGGTAGCCCCAATATATCCAGATGTAGATTCAGTTTGTGCCATTCAACTCTTAATCAAATGCCACACAATAAGATCTGGATCTTTACACATGGAATGTTATATATAAACAGATCGGAACTTTAATGGCACCTAGCACAAAATTCAGTATCTGACAAAGTTACAGGAAGCTCCTTGGAAAGTGTGCTTCCTCATACGCTCGCTTCCAAAGCGCAATACTTGTCACTCTCAAAAGTTGTTAGGAATCTTGCTTCCCACATGCTTCTCTCCTACTTCTCACAATTTCCATGTGCTTCCTCATGCTTCCCACTAACTTCACATGTGTTTCCTCCAAATTGTTAACCATCATTTTTAGATTTTGAGAACATTTTAATTCTTACACGAAAAAATCATGATATTTAAGAACAGTCTTTTTTATTTCAATTTTTAAATTGAATAGTATAATATATTTGGAAAAAAGTTAGATAATAATATTAATCAAAAAGAATTAAAGCTACTAGAAAATAAATTTGATTTATAATATGGCATTATTTCTCCTTTCTTTCCCTTCTCTACTCTGGCATCCAACAACTTCTAAGTCCATTTTCAAACATAAAAACTTGACTTCATATATGCTAATGGTTTACTTAGTATGATGCCTAATTGTTTTAAGAATGGCAATGCACCCGTCAAGAGAAAAATGAAATGTCAAATGGCTTTTTGGTGTTTAAAAGTCAAAAGCTAATACAATATTGTAGTTGCATATTTTATTTAGTTTTAAGTTTTAACTTTTAATATCATAACTTTTTCATTTCATATCACAAGAATCACATGGATCATAGGAAACATATAAAACCATTTGTTTTTCATTTTATTTTATTTTTTATTTCTAGTTTCTTATTTTGCCTCTGATTCAATTTTATTTCAGTTCTCATTCTCTTTCCTTTTTGCTTCCCGTTTGATTCCTATTTTGCTTCCCATATCACTTCCTATTCAGTTCCTGTTTGGCTTTCAAATTGATTCCCCGCTTCTCACTTCTATAAATTTTAAAATGTCTCGCTTCTAGCTTCCACTTCGTGAATTATTTCTGGCTTCCACTTTTCAGTCTGGCACCCTTTGGATGAGAAACATATAGAGGACCAGTCAACTAGAAAATCAAAAGGGATACTATTTATAGAACCCAAGCAAATTAACGACAGTCAGCTGGATATCGTGTTCAATCTGACACTGATGATCAGCACAACCATCAACATATCGTAAACTTTTCAAAGTCACGCCAGGTTTTTCATCGTTACCATTATTTTCACTGCATCAAGTTTGTAACCTTAGCATCCAAATCACTAAATATGAGCCATGGCAAGCATTAAGTAGGTAATAAATATCATATCTTAAGTTATTAACTTTATCCATTCAGTTAATGGCATTCAGTATCATATATCAAAGCATTTTCTGGTGTCTGTACATGCATGTTCTCCAGTATATGTCCATGTCCTTTCGTGGATATATCAAAAAGGTACCTGCTTACCTAAGGAAAACTTCGAAACAATTCTATCTTACATCTATAATAGCAACATAAAGCAGTAAATATCACAACAGATGCACATTAGGTTTATAACAGAATTGTGTGCAAACAGCCGTCGATATTGCATATGACTAGTGCATGCAGTGCCAGCATAAACAGCAGAATGAACAAAGAAATGAGTAATTATTTATCAAGTAGACCCACCTGAGGAACCCATGCTCTAAGACCACGGTCCCACTTGTATCTAGTGCCATCATCATCAACAAATTCTTCTTCCCCATCTGGTGGGGTTTGAGGCCTATCATCATCATCTGCAATAGCATCTTCAAGCAAACCTGCAGCTTCAGTGTCCAATTTAGAACCATTTTGCATAGCCCCAGCTTCAGCCTTTGTTTCTCTAACCTCTTTTTGCCATCTAAGGAAATCATTATCGGTATTCGAACTCTCTGTAAATAAGAGAATAACTGTACATACTCAGATACAACAAACCAGAGATTAGTTGTCCTCAAATTGGCCAGGATCTTTACCTGCAGCAGTATTATCATGCTGCAAATCAGAAGAGAGTTCCCGTGAAGGCAAACTTGTATATAACTCAGGAACTGAAGACAGTGGCATCCACTCACTTCTCCCATCAGACCAAAGGAGTGTCCGTTCTGATATGTAACCATTCATAAAATGCTCTGACCACGCAAAATGCAAAACCCAGTCAACCAACTAATATAGTCTCAACTCTCTCAACAGACTCTTGATTGAGATATTGACAACTGAAATGTGCAAACCAGCCAAATAGAACTATGATTTCTTTCTTTTTTTATTCAAAACATCCAAAAGTAAAAAAGTCATAATTCAACAAAAGGATGAAAGAATGAGTATGTTAGAAATAAATATTAACAGACTCTGGAGCAGGAGTATAGAAGAAAACTAACATATATCAAAGTGTGAGACAGCAAAAAATCATTGCAATCTATGTCACATAGGTGGTGGTGCAGATGCAATACAGGTGTGGAGGGGTGCAGCACGACAATTTCAAAAGACTCCTGGAGCAACTCCTCCCACCTAATAAAAACTATAACATTTCAAATTTTCAAACTTTTTTGTTGATCAGACCCTATAGATATGATCTACAAGCTTTATTTAGTAGAAAACAAGTTTTGGATCATGTGATTATGGCATACATGTAGGTTTTTTAACATCTTCAAAATCAATGGTTCACAATGTACCAAAATTTAATGACTTAAAAAACCTATTTTTATGTCCAGAAAACGTGATTTTCATCAAATAAACTATGTTGAATACATCTATAAGAACTGATTGAGAATATGCAGCCTACAACTATGAACTCTAGTGGGTGGGAGTAGGTGCTCCTATAGCACTGTAGCATTACTAATATATATATATATATAGAGAGAGAGAGAGAGAGGTGTGTGTGCATGTAATATAGATAAAACTGGACTTGATTATGGTTAACTGAATACACTTTCGGACAGAAATGGACCTTAGTGTGGTTGACTTCACCTGACACAAAGAAAGCCATAGCTAAGTGTCGCACCCGCATTGGTGTGGTTGTGACATGGGTGTGTTACCCTTTTAGAAGTGTCCATGTTACATAGGTTGCCATGCAATAGAAAATACAACAGCAGCAACATATCACAAGTATGGGCTCAGCAAATACTATCATGAAATGGCCTTTCTGTAAATTAGAAAACTGACCTTGCAACTCAGAGATGGCATAGGGGCCTACATGTTCCTGATTTTCACCAAGTATATACCATCCTACTTCATTTGAAATATCTTGAGAGTTTGCCATGCCTAAATAGAACAAAAATATCACATGATAACAGGTACCACTCGTCTAAAATAAAGAAATAGCAACACACAAGTGGCATGGTTATGTTATAACATAACAGATTCACTGATTATTGCAAATATTGCATCCACAGATTCAAGATACATTGACAGTAAGAAGAACTTACAACTTTTATTTATTTTATTCAGCGAAAACGCAAGCATAAAGTCGACAAGATTTCACTCCACCAAGAACGGGAAGAAAAAACCATAATAACATGTGGGACAGGAATAGTGTCAACATAATAGTTTCAGGACATTAGAGATTCAAATGTCATAGAAAAGTGGCAATGCAATCAAGATGTTCCAAATCTGATGATGTCGCAACCCCGCCCCGTTATGTAAGGAAGAAGTGGGCTTCTTGCTTATCCGGTTATTCAGAACATGCAATTGGTTGCTGGATGTACTAAACCACTCAGCATACTCACAACACTAAGAACAATCAAAATACCCACAACAGACCACCAAGAAAGGAAACAAAGAAGAGGGTAGGATACAAGATGGAAAATCATGGATAACATGATGAACTGGTTATTAGCATGTAGAGGGGTTGAGGTAATCAAAACATTTGAAACAATTATCTTTTTACAAAATGGGGGCCTTGCAGATGCTCAACCAGAGCTATCGGAAGCTTCTTAGATAGGTGAGAAGCTTGCTTGAAAAGTGTGATACTCCTTGCTTCCGAAACTTAATGAACCTTGATTCCCCCACGCTTCTCTTGTGCTTTCCACAAGATTCATCTATTCTTCTTATATGTTCCCGTACCTGACTTTTCTTGTTTTCAAGTGTTTTCTCTAACTCTTCTCACTCATTTCCATGTGCTTTCTCTAAATTGGTAGTCATCAGTTTTAAATTTTGTTAAAAATTTAATTCTTACATAAAAAACATGAAATTTAATATTTGTCACTTTTATTTTGATTTTTATGTGTGTTTCATTTTGATTCTCATTCAATTCTTATATATATTTTTTATTCCTCGCTTCCCGCTTCCTATACATTTTTTAAATGCATCGCTTCTCACTTCTCACTTCTGCTTCCCGTATCGTTTCCCTCTTCCACTTCCTAGTCCAGCAACCTTGTGCTCAACGCCTTAAAGGGATCGGTTGTTGGCAACTCCAGTGTTAGCAAGGAGTTGATGTACCTGGATGTTGTACTCCATGAGCTTTGGCTCGAGCATTTTGAAGGGCTCTGCCATTCCCATCCCAAGGGGAGAAAATGTCACTTTTACTTTTTTGTTATTTCATAATCCCCAGGGTATGATACCTTATAGCTTCCACTAGAAATAGGTCTCGCGTAGTGTCAGAATTTGTATATAAATAACACAGACACAGCGCAGAAACCACTTTCTTATCACCAAAAACATTCATAAAACAGACTCCACTCAAATAGCAACAGACTCCACTCAAATAGCAATGAAGGCTTATAGTCTCTGCTTGGCGGTATAAGATCTTAAGGAAAACAACAAGGCCAAGCAGTAATAGAAAAGCAGCCAAAATTAATGCCATCATCTCCAACAAATGGAATAGAATTGCAACTCTCAATGACTAAGAAAGCTCCAGAAGAAAGGAGTGAGTGAAGTTACCATCATAATTGATGGCCAAACCTCATTACAGTTCAAGAGCAACTATGCTAACAACCACTAACCAAAACCAGATGCTCAGGAACCACTTCAAAATTCCCATCAGATATCCTTGATAAACTACTACAACCCCATCAAACGTCCCCATTTCAGAACGAATTAAGAATAAGAATTAGTGAGAAAAAATGAAGGTTCTAAGCAAATGATCAGAATAAATTATGGGAAATCCCAAGAAAATATTTGATTTGGGGAAGAATCTCCATCAACAGACCAATTTCTGAGCTTGTAGGAAGAAACATAAAAAGGCATACAGAAAACCAAAATCCGAAGTTGAAGGAAAAAGAGGGATACAGAAAATCACAGTAAACAAACAAAATACCATAGTTCAAAAAAGGAAAGAGTACCGACTTGTACTCGCCTGAGTTGATCGGAACTACGCTGGAGAAGAGGGCATTCTACAAAACTGGAGCACTTTTAGAGCTTCAGAAAGCGAAGGAGAGATGGAAGAGATGCAAGGGCTTGAATTTACTCAGAGAACACTGGATAGAAGGTAATGAGTATGTGGGGAAAATGGAGCTCTGTGTGGGTTTCTTAATCAGCAAGTCATGATTGATTGGCAAAAATGTCAGTCAGCCTTGGCGGTCAGATTCCTCGGCAAATTGTGATTAATTGGCATAATAAACAATCATGATCAACATGGAAACAAAATTACCTTCACATTTTGATAATAAAAAAACTGGAAATAATTAATTAATTAATTACAAGAGAAACCAATTCAACAATCTAAGAACCTATCAATCTTTACTTATTCATTACATAGTTAAATAAGAAAAAAATACCAATGATTTAATGATCCTAACAGACCTTGTGCATCCATAACCTGATCCAACAAATTATATAAAATCAAAAAATCAAAATTTTGAAACAACATAAAGAGTTCACTCATAACATCTACGCAAATCTTAATGAAACATTCAAAAAACAGAAACCCACAGACAATGGCAAATCTATTAGCTAAATTATTTTTTGTTGTTCTTTAACTATTACATAATTTAGTGTTACACGTGAATGAGCAGACCCATTACCCCCATACACCATCAAGGCCATCCTTCTCCATCGTTCTTGGCAAAACAAAACTTGTATTGTAAGGGTTTTATACACCATGAAACTACCATGAGCTAATAAGTATCATCTTCACCTTGTGAGTTATGTTTCCAAGAAACCAGTGTTGTTAAAAGCGCACCTCGAGGCGCAAAAGGCACGCCTCGAGGTGAGGCAAAGCACTGTATTTGGTGCCTCGAGACACACCGGAAAAGCGTGAATGCCATGAGGCGTGCCCCTCATAGGCTATGAGGTGCACGCCTCATGGCAAGGCGCGAGTCAGGCTGTTGTGTGCCTCATTGAAGTTGGGTCAAATGGGGGTCAAAGCCCACATTTAACCCAAATTAGGGGAGGCCTCTCTCTCTCTCTCTCTCTCTCTCTCTCTCTCTCTCTCTCTCTCTCTCTCTCTCTCTCTCTCTCTCTCTCTCTCTCTCTCTCTCTCGGAAGAAGAAGAAGGTATTTTTGTCTCTCACTCTCTTTGTTCTTCTTTTGTTGTTCTTCTTGAACAATCGGGCATGTTAATCAAAAAATTATTTTATTCTTGTTAATTAATTAATTATATATTGATTTAGTAATTCATTGATTTGTTGCTTATTTGTGCTTTATACGAGTGGCATGCTATTTGTATCATGTAATTGTGTTTACTATGTATAACTATGTGTGGTGTATAGCATTATGTTGTCCTTTATACAAATATGTAGAGTGGTTCATGCTAGTTATTGTGATTTTCTTAAAGATTGTCTATTAAAATATTCAATAATTCATTAATAGTACATAAATGAAGCATCTTTATTTTTTTTTTATTTGGTCAATTTATTTATATTTTTTGTAAAGCTTACGCCTCGCTTCATGAGCGGGTCTTATGCCTCAACGCTATTCACAACATTGCAATAAACATTTTAGATCATTCTCAAAAAACTGGGTTTCAGGATTTTCTTGGTGAAGAAAAAGATATGAAACAATAAATTTGTGTTTTATTACAGGAAATTTCAGCAAAAATAAAATAATTAAACCTAAAGAAAATAAAGAAAAAGTGGAAGATATGCAACCCTATCCAGACTCTTCTTCAAAATAAATATATTTTCAAAATAGGCAACCCTATCGGGACTATACTGAATTTGAAAAATCATGATAAAATCACAAAATGAGTGGAGGATACAAGAAAAACTTGAATGAAATTATCGAGAGAGGGAGAGAGAGAGCATCATCTAACAGAACAGATAGAAAATCGATAAAAAACAAGAAAAATAATTAGCAAATCTGAAAAAGGAGTCCAAGAAAATACACTAACCTTCAAGCTGGTTGTAAGCAACGCTTCTTCCAGGGGATAACCCTGTGTTACAGGCTGTTCACATATGCCGCTAGTGATGACATTTGCAACCCTAAAACGTGAGGAATCACCCAAAAAATCACAGAAAAAAAAACAATTAGAAATTAATATTGCTTTGCGGAGATTATATTTTCCCAAACACACAACCCAAAATCGAACCATTCCAGCAAAAACGACATATTTCATGCACAACCAATAATTTAGAATGATAACCCTAAAAAAAAAATTGATTTTTGATGAGGTTTTCTACAATTTTTCATGATCTTCTTTGTGTTTTTAGGGAAAGCAATAATACATCTTGGGCGAATAGTGAGAATCGCAATTTTCACCCTTCGATTTACTGCCAAGTAGCCACTAAGGTGATTTGTGCAAAAAATTGGTGGGTTTACCTCGTCGAACTTGCTCCTTGCGATCCCTTGACAATTTTGCCAATGATGTCTGTTAGGGTTGTTGGGTCCGGTATTGGATCCAAAGTATGGCCATTGGGTCTCACAAAGGAATCCAATGGAGCACTAAATTGGTGGGCCCACTTAGTGCAATTAGAAAGTTATGGGTGGTTACAATCCCCATATTCAGTGGTAGGATGACCATGATTTGGTTATGGAGATGCTTATGAAATACATGAGGCATTATTCTCCAGGATGGTGGGATGAATCCAATCCTCTAGTGGCATATATATGAAAAATCCAGTCAAGGGTTTTGATCAGAGGATGGAGTGGATGCCCGCTTGGAGAACAGGTTGGAATAGCTTACACAGGACAGAGCATGTGGATACACAAAAATGAAGGTTTGAGTCCTCCTTCTAGCACATGCCCCATGACTCGTGACCACACCCAAACTAGCCTATAGAACGTACTTAGTTCAACAGTGGTTTCAGAGCCCATTCCTCGGTCGGTGCTGAACGCCAAGATCGCCATATCCAGGGTAAAAAAAAAATGTTTGTGTTTGCAACCTCTTTGAGGCGTTTTAGCAAACACTTGGTGTGCATGGACATTTCTGCACGCATCTCTTTTGCTTCACAGCATGACACATGCATATACTAATGTATCGGATGCATGAAAACTTGAGCACATGCATACATCACTATCATATTTAGATGCACATACACAATACCATGTATGCATGTAATCTTCTAATTGGATGTGCATATTCATGTTTAACATCTAACATGCACACGAATGAACAAATCATGTGTGCGTGAATCATGGGGATACAAAGCTATATGCATGAATACATAAATTTGTAATTATAAGTTTTTAAATGATGAATAATAAATAAAAATAACATAAAAATATCATGGCACCGTATGTGTGACAAATCGGTGAACTCGTACAACACAGATTTATAAAGATCGACAATGGGCATGTATGCAGAAGTATGCCTTGTCTCTGTATTGCTCAGATGCACATACACAGCCGCATGCGTGGCTGGACCGATTTTAAAATTTAAAAAAACACACAAAATAATCAAGTTTTGCAATCACATATGCACATGCATAACACCGTATATTGATATGCGTGTGAACAGAATTTTTTTTACCATTTGGATGCAAATAATCTGATCTCTGTGCTCTGTTTGAGGGTTTCATAACCCTGCTCTTTTCACATTTAAAACCCCTAATCCTATTCTGCTGGTTGAAGGTTTTCAGAACCCTAATTGCCCTATCTTATGGGACATTTACTCTCATCGCTTCCAAACACATCACCCCTCCAAAATCGTCGCAGAGAGTAAGGGAGACTAAGATACCTCTAGAGAGAAGGGGGAGAGAAACCGAGCGACAGAGAGAGAAAAAACGGGGTTTAACCGAGATCAGAGAGAGGGAGAGGATCACCGTTGTATGTGTGGTCCCCTGTATCTTCTATGCAAAACTGAGAAGCTCGGGGGAGAGAGGTTCGCCTCTGTATGTGTGTTCCCCGCCTTTGCCGTCGCCGACCGATTGGCCGGCCGCCGTAGTCGGAACCCGATTGCTGCGCCTTCTTTAGTTCTTCTTTGGTGAGATGAGGATAACCCTATAATACAAGCATACGGTTTTTCATTTTTATGGGTAGGTTTCCAGTACAAAGTTTTCATTTTTAAGGTCTCTCTCGTGTATTTCTTTGTTTTAATATTTGCGAATGGAACCACAAAAAATTAATATTTAATAAATCAGTGATTAAAATAAACTGTGTTTGAAAATTTTTCATAGTGGTGGTCGGATTTATCATTATTACAGCAATGACGTATAGTTTTAAAATTTTAAGAAGATGGACATAATTTCGTATTTTTCAAAAAGGCGCGCTGACTTTCTGATAATTTTTGTAAGGGGTTTTGAGTTTTAGGGTTTACTGTGCATACTATTTACTGTTTAATGATTCTGGCATATTAAATTTTCAGAATAGTGGTCTCAATATTCCCTCGTTAATGTTTTGTAAGATCCTTTTCAAAAAGGCAGTGACTTTCTGATCACTTTTGTAGGAGGTTTTCAGTTTTAGAGTTTACTGTGCAATGCACATTGCTCATATTATTTACTGTTTAATGATTATGGCATATTAAATTTTCAGAATAGTGGTCTCAATATCCCCTCGTTATTGTTTTGCAAGGCCTTTGAATTTTATGCGGTATTTTGAGTTAAATATATGAGGTATCTTATGTATATTTATCGTATTGACCTAAGAATACGAAACAAAAAAATTTCTACCAACTATTTATGTTTAGAATACGTACACGTATCTCTTCGATGATTTTTGTCAAAAAAAGTTTAGACAGTCATATCAGCTTCATTAAGCAAAATGAAAAGTTTTTAACGAACCAAACTGTTGGTCTCAATAAGACGAAGCTTGTGACCAATTTTGCTTTCTTTTGAGGGCCCCCGAAATACGCGACCTCGCAAAATAATTGTAGACCCAACATAAAATATTCTATAAAAGCAACTAGTGGGTCCCATAAAAATACAAATATTATTTTATTGCTTCTCCCATAAGTTTTGGATGGATAAAACTTTAAGTCACATCACTTTTACTATTTGAATTTAGATCTGGATTGGATCTAATAAATACCCATACTTCTAACATCCCTAAAAAATCAACATTTTTAAAAACTTTCTTAAACCCAACATTTAAAAAAATAATAATTCTTTATTCATTACAAAATTTTGCATGATTCTTGAAAGTAATATGTCAACAAGTTCATCTATGGGCATATTTTAACTGCTCGAATTACTAGATGATCCACCTAAACGCAAGTGTGAGTGTATATTAGACTCCTAGTATTAGATTCAGTACGAAATCATCTATAGACATAACTCGATTGAGGTTATTACTTTAAGGACCTTCACACATAAAAAAATACATAATAAATAATTTATTTAAGGTTTAAGACAATTGAGGAGTTACATAAAGATTTAAAAATTTTAAATCATAAGCATAACCATTGCATAAGTGAAAAAGATTAAATTTAAAAATATTCTAATTCTAAAATATTATAATTTTTCAAACATCAATATTCAAACATAAAAGAATTAAATTATCATAAGTTTATAACCATAAAAAATTGTTTGAATCATCTAGGGATCGTAATAGGTAAGACTAGAACCTTTATTCGTGCAGTAACTTGCACTTCTCTTCAATCCTCCACAAAAATTATTTATAATATTATAGGGCATCAACCACTTGCCCGTAGAAAACTCAAAACTAAACTTGAAGAATATATTTCAAGTTTTGTAATTGTACAATCAAAATGTGATTCACATCATTTAAAAAAATGAGGGTAAAAAGAATATATATCCAAACATGTATATAACATTTAATCACATTATTCATTCCATGGTATTCATAATTACGTAAGTTATATGCATAAAACTCAAATTCACATTCATTCTTGTTTATAGCATTAAACATTACATTCATTTATATCCATGACAGGTGTTCACATAAATGAATGAGAAATCACAATTCATAGCATGCTTCAAAGTAAAATAAAATATAACAGTCCCTGAAAATATAAACTTTTATTTTTTTATCTTTAAAAAGAGCATACTCATGTCCAATTCATGACTATGATATGGATTATCTAAATTATTAATTCTTATGTCCATTATCAAAATATTAATGCATATTTGAATTCAGATATATAAGAAACATGCCTTAATTCGACCTTTTTTATGTGTCTCACACACAGAAGCACCTCACATGCAACAAACAAGCTCATGACTTGTATTAACAGGTCAATCACATGACCATAAACATGTATTTTTCATTCACATGTAAAATTTATATGCAATAACATATGCAAACCTTGATAGTATTTGATGTTCACATCTATATGTTTATGCATATTATAGCAGTGATTCTAAAAAAATTAATTCATTGTTTCTCTTGTTTATTTAGACTCATATGGTACAAAATAGGGTATATGTGACGCCCCAAACCCCGACCTTGTAAAAACCTTTGGTTTTTTAGCAAATTTTTTTTTATGTAAGAGTTTGAAACAAATAACGAAAGTGCAAAGGGGTAAGCAAAGGCCGCAAGTCTGGGCGGGCCACAGTAAAAGATACAAACCACATGTCTATTCCAATTACATATAATATCAGAGTTTTACAAAATGAGACTTAAAACACTCGTACAACCAGTCTCTCCCAAAACGAGAGGAAAACTCACCTCAAACCCCAAAACAAGACAAGGACTCAGATCTGCAGCTAAGTGTGGGTCTCAAGTCTCCAAGCGTACACCGTCACTGCGCCTACTCATCACTTGTATCCCCATAAAATGGGGTCAGAACTCTTGTGAGTTGGTGAAGAACAACAACATTGTATCTTCATTTTATCAAAGAAAAGGCACATATCATGAAACAGGTAAAGTGACAGATATATGTGTAAGTGTCAGGTAAGTGCTCGTGTTAAAAGTTGTGCAACAATAGATATGTAACAAGTACTACAACTCTAGCAACAACATAAGAACTAAGCAACATGGTACAACAACAAACAAAAGTAAGAACAGTATCAAGCTCACATCTACAGTATGTCAGTCTGTTTGGTTAGTCATTATGTTCTTCTGATTACTCCTTCGGGTACGCGAAAGAACCCTCACATTCTGTGAGACATGCACCCGACCGGCGTCTGTTATTCAATTTCTAATGTGATAATCGGGGATGCTACAAACTGAGATAACCACCTGCGGGCAACATGCAACTAAGAGAAACCTTTCGCAGAGGCAAAGGATTGCAACCCGTACTACTGCAGTAGCAGAGGTCCCTAAAAAGGGCAAACCTCGACCTCCATAACTCTGAGTGACTGGAGGTCAGAGGGCGCTTTGGCTCCTCAAAAGAATGGGTCGTAGTAACGACATGTCACTCGGGGTTGTACCATTCACCCTCTCTCTGGGTGACCAAACTGTGAATAGGGCGCGACATGTTTATCTTATTTAGGCTCATTCTTTAAGTCATACATCCTCTCGAGGTAGTTATGCCTCGTGGTCCCCGTGGGGTATGCAAACGAGGACTTGGCCTGCCCATCCACGTGCTCAGCTTCTTACATCCACCACAAGCACATCGCTTGTGAAGACGATATTATACTATTTTCATTTTTATGCCTAGGGTGACACAATACGTGAGCACACTTTCACGAACCCGGGCCATTGCCCGAAGACTCCAACCGAGTCCCAAAACCTCGACAGGTCGAAGGTGTCATACCCTACGGTGCTTTCAGTTCTTTCCAGGTGTATGTCACATCGAGTGCAAAGCACGCCTTTGGTGCATCGTATACCCATCGATATACGAATGTGAGCCAAAACAAGAAGTACTCGATGAACCAAAACTAGTGACATACATGTCATGATGTGCCACATGCATAAACCATATATTAATGATTTTTTCACACAATTGAAAGCAGTGATACAACACATATTTATAAAAAAGGCTCATTTTCACATTTCTGAGCGATATGGGGCTCAAAATACATATTTTGTCATGATTGTACAACAACAAGCGTTTAAAGCCTTAAGTACAAATTTTCCAAATATACATATTTCCAACGTCATACGCTGGCTCAAAACGCGTAGCAAGGCCATTCGCTTAGAGAAATCGTGATGCCAACACTCACGAGTGTGGAGAAATGATTCTTAACATAATCTCATGCCCACGGGGATTACGTCAGCACATCTATGATGTGCCATTGCACTAGCGGGACTCAAAAAGGCCAAAACGATGGTTTTCTGCTGAAAATGTCTAAAACATCAATACTTGGGAATCATGTAAAGCTACATGGGCAGTGTACCGTTTGCCGCACTATACCCCTTCAATACTTGCCACAATGTGGCAGTGAAGGCTATGGTGGTCAGTCTGGACCAATGACGTGATGTGCAAGGGTAAAACGGCACAACACGTGCGCAAAAAGGCTAACTGCAGCCTGCAAGGTCCTATAGGCAGTTTTGTACTTTGCATCGTTGGTGCCAAGTGTACTATGCGGGGTTGTTTAGACAACTCACACGTGCCGCAAAGATCTCATTTTTGGCTTTCCATAGTTTTGCCTTCATACATGTATTTTCGTATATTTTAAGTTGGCGATAAGGGGTAATTCATACAAGTAGATGGTTCAAGGCCTTCGTACCAGACTTGTTGGTCTGCTATAGCCATCAATACGAGCCTCCTTAGGCTCTATGAATGAGGCTGCAAGGTGGGTGCAGCAGGACACAAAACCACCTGGTAGTTGGCTAAGTCACCCGGGTGCGCTTAGCACCCGACACCACTGTGGGGCTCCAACCGGAGTCTTTTGGGAAGTTGGTCTGCTGGACCAGATCTGCCCCTGCCCCTGGTCTGACACATATGTCAGACCTGGGCTTCCATGGCGGCAGCAACCCGCAATGGGCCACAAGCAGTCTGCACCATGGGGTGCGGCTAAGGCGCGGTCAAGAGGCAAACTGGCCAGCGACCAGCTGGTCTGGGCCACGTCGGACCAGACCTTGTCGGGTCTAGGAGGAAGCCTCCTTGGCCTAGGGACTACCAGCAACAAGGCTACAACCTACTGGCTGCTGGGGCGTGCTCCAATGAGAAGGTTACCTGGGTGCGGTGTGCACCTGGTTACCTCAACCCATTGGGCGTCCCGTAAGGCGCCCCTCCCCACGTGATTGGGGAGGCCCTACGGGTAGGTTTGAACCCCGAGGTGGGTCAGACCACCCTGCCATACACGACGTTGCAGAGGTCGCAGCGGGACACGGCGAGTCCATTTGCCATATATATATATATATATATATATATATATATATATATATATATATATATATATATATATATATATATATATATATATATATATATATAACTCGATTTTGGATCCGGACCCAGTGTTTAAAATCCAAACTTGAGCCTTCTTATCCAATTTTCGAATTAGAATTACAAAAATGCAAAAAATAAGTCATGAAAGGCTCGGACAGCCCACCTGATGTCCGTTTGGATCCACTACTCTGTATTTCTTAATTTGAGGTTAAAAACTCTAATATTTCCTCGAAATCTGGATCCAAACCCGTTTTTCAAAAAAAAATCCAAAATTCAAAGCTCGAATTCTTAGAAAACCCCTTTTTTGTAAATATTTCATAAAAATACAAAAAAATAAGTTTTAAATCTCTTCTTTTCCCATAGTTTCAGGGTTTTTGTTTCAAAAATACAAAAAATACAGAAAATATAGAGAAAAGAACAAAAAAATTCAAAATAGAAAAGGAGAATGCAAAAATTCAGGTTTAGAAACCTTTTTTAGGTTGTAAAAACCCTTTTTCAGAAAAAATTCTTTTAAAAGAACCCTGTTTTTGAAAAAATCTGAAAAATGGCAACGACTTTCGTATGCCTGCCGCACGAAAATGAATCGGTTCTTCCACGTCATCTTCTTCCTCTCCTCATCTGATCTCCAACGGGCGATTCTTCCTCTAGCAATCCGATCGTCTGCCTTCCCCCCTCAACCATCGATGTCTAACCATCGAATCCATTCTGGAATCTTCCTCTCCCCCTTTAAAGAGAAGCACAAGGGGAAGGATGAGGGGATCCATTCTCTCGCATCAATTTTCCTTCACCCCCCATCGCATCCACAATCATCGATTACCACCCATTACCATCCAATTTCCGCTCTTTCCTTTCCCTTCCTGAGGCTTCTTCTCTGCAAGACGCTGAAGAACAATCCTCCCTCAAAAGCATCTCCTCTGCAAAAAACTTGTAAGAACCTCTCTCTCATCTCCAGTTCTCTGCCGATATTTCTTTACATTGTTGTGTCATGTTTCCCCTTCTTGTTCCATCACCTTGTCTCTTCGTATTTCTCTGGTTTTGCCCCATTAACGCACCACCGAGTGCGTCGGTTTGCTTGTAGCAACACCGACCTCTCTCGTGCAAAATTAACAGGATCATAGTATTCCAACATATCAAATTCTTGTTTATATTATCACTTTCTATTTCATTTTGGTTTCAACATTGACTAATCATGAATTTTCGTTTGTTTTCCTCTGAAGTTTAGTTTCTGTTCTTGCCCCTTTCTTATTTCAGTCTGAGTACTATTTTTGTTCTGATTTTAACTTTCGTCTGTCTTTGCTTTCATTTTATTTTGCACTTGATTTCTGTTTCTGTTTGGCTTAGAATTTCTATTCCTGTTTTCTTTGGCTTTGAAGCATAGTGGTTCCTGGTGTTTGGTCGAGTGATTACTTGACTGCCGACCAAACAAACTCCAGCGATCAAATGCATAGAAGCATCTCTTTCATCTATGTTTAATTGACCTCTGGTAAAATATTCGTTGGCAAGTTTGTCGGAATGCCAGGATCAGACTTGAATGCCATTAACAGAGTCTTACTGAGTTTCACTAAGTTTGACAAGGAATGTAAGACCTGCAATTTTTTAAATAACTCTGAATAAATTCCTGAGGCATTTTCCAGTGAAAAATAGTGTTTTTACCGTAAAGCGAATCAAACTGATTCCTGCGACCCAGATATACTTAGGATATTCGTATCTTCACGAATATATGCTCAAACGCTCTGGAGGTCATAACTTCCTCCCTGCTCGAAATCAAGAGATTCCTGCGAGCCAACTTTCTTAGTTACATCAATACGAAGATAATGGCCTACTTAGAATTTTTCGGGAAAAAATCGCCGAAAACCCGAAATTCTTGCGGGACCCACGGAAATGTTGGTGGGACCCACAGAAATATTTCTCAGAAAATATTCTAGAATATTCTAGAATATTCTAGCACCTTCCAGCATCTTCCAGGACCTTCCAGCTCCTTCCAGCACCTTCCATGGAAGGGATTCTCAGAAAGCCCAAGGGCAAAAGGGTAAATGAGGTTGCTTAGCCCCTAAGCAACCTCCCCTATAAATAGAGGAGGCCCCCCTTTAGAAAAAATCGCCACCCCCTCCCTTTGCCTTCTCTCTCTCCTCCTTTTTCCAAACCTCCCCTACCTAGCCTAGCCCACCTGAGCCCACTTGACCTGGTCTGAGCCTGCCTGACTTAGCCTGAGCCTGCCTGACCTGGTCCTAACCCACCTGACCTAGCTCAAACCCAGTTGACTTGACTTGAACCTAGTTGGGTTGGAAGTCAAAGTCAAAGTCCTTTTTGGTCCAGCTTTTGGTTTGGATTTCTGAACCCAGACTTAGCCTACTTGGGTTGAGTTCGAACCTGCTGAACCCAGTTGACTTGGACAGAACCCTGTTTAGTTCAAACCACTTAGGCTGAGTAGCTTGACCTACTCTACCTCTTTCTCAACTAAGTCAGCTTTATCTGACTTAGTCTGACCTCTCGAAGGAAGGCTCAAAGCCAACGAAGCAACCCGGAGCTGTTTCTTCCACGATTTGAAGTAAGTTCGCTTCATTAAACCATCTCTCTCAAGTATTTGATTGTTTGTATATAGCATATACTTTCTGAAGTAGTATCTTGCTTTAGTTCTTGGTTGAGCCCTCTAGGACGCTTCGGTGTTCACGCGCTCGCCTCGTAACTATCGTCGGATATATATGTTCGAATACGCAGTATATGCGTTCTTCAAAATAGTATCTCACCCTAGTTCTTGGTTGAGCCCTCTAGGACACTTCGGTGTTCACTCGCTCGCCTCGTAACTATCGTTGGATACAGATCTAGGTGTATATCTGCTGATACTGCCGACGCGTCTTATATCGCACAGGCCATGTAATTTACCTTTGCCGTCGCGTCGTATGATGCCAAGGCTCCTGCTTTCTGCAATTTACGATTACTGCACTTCCGATTATGCATTTACTTACGCCGTCGCGTCGAATGATGCCAAGGCTCCTGCTTTCTGCAATGTATTTACTTACGCCGTCGCGTCGAACGATGCCAAGGCTTCTGCTTTGTTATATATGTAGAATATTTCATTCAGTTACACACCCTGAACAATAGTATATGCATTTCCTTTACGCCGCCGCTGTATAAAGCACAGGCTTCTGCTTATATTACATATATGGCGCGTAAGTGAGCGTTCAAATGGAGATCAACTCCAAAATCGTCCATGCGATTCCCTTACCGCTCCTCGTACAAGATTCTGCTTGACGAATGAAGCCCCTATTGGAAAGGCTTCGCCTTTTGGCAAAATGCTCTTTACGTAAAGACTAAATCAATTACGTATGGCCTGGCTATGGCCCAAGGTTCCTGCAACCTTGATGGATGCAAAGTACGCACAACGGTGCGCATCCATTTCCCAAGTTAAGCGTAGCGATTTCCCACCAAAGAGGGGAGATGCCGCTGAAATGGATAAAAGAAACGCACGCTTTCTCCGTAAAAGAGAGGAAGTGCTGCTGAAATTCCTGAAGGAGCTAAGAATGGCTCAGAAAGAACGTAGCAGAAGTGCTACCCAGTTTATGGAACGCCTTCTACGATGTAGAAAGGTTCGTCGCACCACTGCCGGTAGAGCAGAGAAGGTGTTGACAGAATGGTTGGCAAAAGAGCTGCCAGAACCAGTTAAGTGGCACAATGATGTCCTTTGTTGGAACGATGTCTGAATGACTCGTCTCCCTGACACCTGCAAGGGCATCATACTTGTAAGAGCCGTTGCGCCAAAGTAGTAGTAGCGCCTTGACAAGGTCCTGAGCTCGTTGCGTAAAAATACGCCGAGTAGCCGATCCGTAGAGATCGAGTCATGTGCATGCTCATTAAGAATTATCAGACAACCAGACTCGTAAGGGCCGCTGAGCCGAAGTGTGTTGTTTCCACCGAAAGAGGTGAAGTGCTCGTCAAGGCCGAAGTGCCGAGAGCAGAGTTAAGCATGCATATGAATAAAACCTTTGTTCCACGGTGAAAACCGTGTGGTTGATTGGGGTCGGGTACATACTTCTCAAAGGCTGCCCTATAGGCATGCAATGTTCGTCAAGTAATTGTAAGACCGGCAGGCCCCTTTTAGAATTTCTCACCGAGGAAGACGGTGATGGCGCAGCCTTGAGTGACATATATTTCACCCGAACCTGATAGAGTTCATTGATGGCCTTCGTCACTCAGAGGTATGGAGGTCGTGGTTATCCTTAAATATCTAAGGATTGAACCCAACTACTGCAGTAGCAGAATGCATTCGGATACCTAGTAAGGATCTCTTCCGGTATGTTGTACCGTCCTACTAGGGGGATGGGGTCAACAGGCCTCTGGGGTATCTAAAATACATAGAATAATCAACCCCCAGATCGTCGCGTTGTCGCCCAGATATGAGTCCCCTAAGCCCAGGGGGAGGTGCAATTATCGAAACAAAGCATTAGCTTAGGTACAACGCTACTTTGAATGTATGAGTGAATGACGTTGTTGAGTCAGTCCTGCATAACCTTTGTGAAGGTGTCATAGTCGGTATACTACTGGACCGATTGGGAAAGAACCTCATTGATATCCGTACGACTAAGTGAAGCTCGGAGAGCTGTCCTTAGATTCGTAGGATACGGATGTGCCAAGCATAAAGGCTTGTGCTAGACATCCATTCGTGACTCTGAGGAAGTCAAGGCTAAGTCGTAGAGACTTAAGAGGTTATTCTAACTCACAGCCCTGAAGAGGCTTATGCGAAGTCATGACGACTTGCGTGGATGTTCAACTCATAGCCCTGATGAGGCTTTTGCGATATACGCTAAGTCATGGAGGCTTGAGCGTCGTATTACGAACTGCGACCCTGAGTGGTCTATGCATTTACTTGAGTTGAATAGATAGGTGTTTGCCTACTTACCAGACCATCAGTGGTTCTGACCCCGTTTAATGGGGATTTCAGGTGTTGAACCTGCGTGGCGATATGCGGAGCAAGGCGGCATCGAGTTCTAGGGTTTCTCTAGACAGAGTTGTACTGCTTCCTTTTTATTGAACCTTCACTGCTTTTCTAAGCAGTAGTGTTGTAATAAACATGTGCTTTCGATAAAATGAAACACTTTGGTGGTCAATGAGTTGCTTGGCCACATACCTGCAACGTGCTCGGAGTTTTCTAAAACCGACGACTCATTATCGTCTTATTCCGCTGCTAAAAGCTTTTCTAAGTTCCGCTGCAAAGAAAGAAAAAAAAAAGAAATTCATGAAAATTTTAAGTTAGCTTTGTTTTGGAAATCTGGGGCGTTACAAGGAAGGTTACCATGGCATTTCACTGATTTCACTTTTTTTTTATTATCGATTCCATTGTAGCTTCATTGTTGGTTGAATGATGATTTTTCAAAGCCTTGTATATGTATTTATCTTGTTTCTGATTTCTAGTTTGCAATTTTTTGGTGTTCGATTTACTGTTTTATTTTTCCATTATCCGTCCATGCCTCGTTTCACTTTGATTTCCTTTGTTTATTCCAATTTTCTGTTTGTGTTTAACTTCTGATTCCATTTTTTTGATAGTCGGCTTGCATTTTTTTCCCCTTTTCTTCCTTCTTTCTTCTTTATTCTCCAATTTTGTTGACTATGATTGTCCTCTGATCTACAATTCTCTGCTTTTATTCTGATCATTTGTTCATGTTCTAATCTTATGTTTCTCTCTAATTTCTGATTGGCGTTTTATCTTCTTTTATTTCACTGCGTTCCACATTATATATACATTTGCATTCACTTTCTTGAGCATTCACATGCTTTGATTCACTACAACATTATAGTCATCATTAAGTTTCTGTTTCTTTTCTTTTTGCATCGTAGCATCCGTGTTTGAATCAATTTGGAAATGACTTAATATTAGCATTTTGTGGTTCTCTGTGTTTATCATCAACTATTGTGTTTTGATGGTCTAAAATCAGGTTTGCATCTGAATTATCGGGGAATCTCATGTTGGTTTCGGTGTTTGACAGCTCTGGTGTGATTCCATTTTAAAAACTCTTACCTGTATTGATCTATCATGGAGGTCTGCATTGGATTTCATCATAAATCACTTTGTTCCAAATTGAAGTCCCATTTACATCAAATAGGCCAAGAATCCCCTTTTTTAACTTATAACATCTATGACCAAAGCTCATGACAGGTCAGTCGATGGCATTCTCTTGTGTTTAGATTGATCATTTTGGCATTGATGCATATTCAAGGTTGCTTACTACCACCTCTAAGAAAAAAAAGAGGAGGAACATCTCTAAGTCTTGCAAAAAAAAAATGTGTAGCAAGCACCATGGAATCCTTTGATAAGTTCTTCCTAGCATCCTTGTCAACTAGGCCCTGCATTCCACATGACATTCACCATGTAATAGTCTTAAGCTTCACTAGATGCAATCCAAATGGCATCAGTATCGATAATTCAGAACGTGGCAGAACATTGCTCACGGTATGGTTCATAGCAGTATTGGGTCACCCCCTTTTATAAGATTTGGTTGTTGAGATCAACTGGGTGGCTAAGACTACCTCATAGAAATGATGGAAATCAAGCTAAAAAAAAGGATAACGTTAGGTGCATCCAAGTTATCAGCACAACCTGATCTGAAAAGATCAACCCATCTGTATTAACCTCCGTTACACTCATATTTCATTATTATTTCACATTCCATATTTTGTATTGTGTGCCATGCTTTCTTCTCTGCGTATATACATATCTTATCTCGTCTAACCAATTCATGTTGTCAGTCTATCACATGCATTTTATTTCACCTGTATATCATCACATTCTATACATATGCCTAGTGTTATTGCGTGTTTTGTTATCCACTTCATTGAATAGGTATGCTCACAATGGGTATAGACGCAGTCCTTCTACAGTAAGACCTCCTGTCACCATGTTCTGATTTCCCTTCTTTATGGATGAGTGATTTTGCTCTACTTTCTTGTATTAACATTCAGATTAGGTCATCATTATATACAGGTTATTGCGGCTATTTCTGTGTGATTAATCATTCACTCCTTCACCATACCCTACTGCATCCCTGCATAGTACCTTTGCATTTTTCTACACTTCTGCCATATACTCTCACTTATACTAATGTTCACTGGGCACAATTCAACACCTAGTCATGGTTCATCCATCACCGATATGCTAAAGTGGGAGTCTGGACCTCTGCGCTATGGGTGTGAACTATAGTTGATCGTACTGTGTAAATTCCATTTGCTGAAGTTTATATGAATTTCAATCTGAAAAGGTCCAATATATTGAAATTGATTGATTATGTGAAGTCAATTTGAAAAGACCGGTTGCAAAGATTCAATTTGATTATCAGAGAGGGGCATATGCATGTGGCTCAAGTTGAGTAACACGCCACTTCGTGGCACCTCTCACGTATGTCAGTGCTGCATTTTATACACAACACCCACATACTTAACACAACAACATGCTACACTTCTAGCACATAGGCACATTTCCCCTGCAACTTCACTTTCCTATATACATTATCCCACTATGGCACACCTTCCACATTCACCCCCTATACGGAACTTGTGCACTTCTTCATTGTTGTAGACCATCCACATTGCATGTTTTTCATCAGCTTTACTTGCATTTTATAAGTCAATTTCCATGAAACTTATTCATTGATTTTTTTTTTTGTAGAATACATTGTTCCCTATACCTACGCTTTTCATTCTCTCACTCCATGGCATAGTCAATTTCACCCTTTTCACAATAATATCACTGCATACCTTCCATTGTCTTCCTCACCTATCACAATACCTGTGTCTTTGCAACACAACACCCATAGTGACTTCCTGCGTTTTCATAGCACAGTGGCCCCACGACCACTGTGATCTCCTGTGTGTTAATAACATAACAACTAAGTAATTACTGTAGTCCCCTGCCACGACATTGCCTCACTCCCCTACCCGCAGGGAAATGTAGAAAGTGCTATTTATAACTGCATTTAGGTGCTCTGTGTAAACTGCACATCAGAGCTATTTCCTTCATTACCATGATTGTATTTTGGAGTATATATTGAAATTACATTAGATTGTTGTGTGCCTTGCTGCATAACACATTCTCTCATTTTCTGCATTCACATAGGTTCTAATTTGAATCAGTGGCATGCCTACATTTCCCACTGTACACTACCACCTTTCACTATTATCTGCTATGCCCGTCGCCTCTGTATTAGCACTTCACTGATTCACCCGTGACTCTCATTTTGTTCATTTGTTGTTTATTTAACTTAGTAGTTTAGTTCATTTGTTAGCTACTTAGTGCATTGATTATTCACCTAATTCGTCGACTCACTTGCTATCTACCTGATTCCATGTCATCTGCTATATCAAACTGCACCTTTACGTTTCGCAACTCACTCATTGTAATGATATATTACATATGCATGCAGAGCATTGAGCATTTACAATACCTGATGAATCACAGTAGCTTCATATGCATTTGTTATAGCTTTACTTAGCAGTCCACAAACGACTAAGGGTTCAGTTGCATACCTAGCAGTCCACAGACTCCTATAATGTCACTTGTATGCATAAGCTGTCTATGGACTGTTATGGTTCCATTTGCATATATATATGGCAGTCCATGAGCAGTTATATTTCATTGGCATATAGGATAGTTCATAAACTGTCATAGTTCATTTATAGTCTCAGCAGACCAAAGGCTATGGTTAGTTCATTTGCACTCACAGCAGCCCTTGAGTTGCTGTAAGTCCCTTTACATTCACCGATAGCCCTCGATTTGTTAAAGCTTCACATGCACAAGCACTCTCCACTAGCATAGACATTTAGGCAATCCCACGTATATTTCTTCATTAGCCTAGGCATCAAAACTTAAGCAATTCCTCATTCATTTCTTCATTAGTATATGCATTGCACATAGGCATTGCATATGCATTCTGTTCTTTTATTTAGCATAAGTATTACATTTAGGCCAATGCACATACATTCATATATTAGGCATTGTATTAACATGTGTACTTCCATTATGACTTAGATACAATCATATGCATTTGTGCCTTCAATGTAATATTCTTTTCCATATGTTGCATCTTGCCTTACTAACCCTGTTTTGCAGAGAATGTATGAAAAATATCATTTCTTTTCTTAAACTTAGGATTTGTAATTTCAATTTCAATTTCAATTCCAATGTTGTAATAGCTAGATATAATGAGAATTCTTTGCATTTCTAGCTTTTAGCTTAGAATGTATGAACATGTAAATATCATAAATTGCTTGTTTCATATCATTTTACATTTATTTTTCAAAAATCCACAAATGAAAACATGAATGGCACGTGCACCATTCTAATAAAAGGTGATTAAATCCTAAGTTGATGATTTGCATTTATGGCCTTAGTCAAAATGTGAACAAAACTTAGGATTTTCATCTTTTATGGAATAACACTGAATCTTCTTTAAAAAATCATCATATTTTTTAAATATTTTCTTCCTTTATCAAAGTTTAATTTAAAATTTACTCAAAATATATATCAATGACCATAGTCAGGATATAAATTGAGAGTTAATTTTATTTTAAACTCTATAAAGGCACTAAAATATGTTTTATTCTTTACTTGAATTTAAATATAATTATTATATAATACATTTTATGGCCTTAGTCATAAATGTATTATATTTTCAATCTTATCCCAATTCACTTAAAAGAATGAAATATGCCTTTTAAATATCCAATTTTCAAAATTCTTTAATTCATTTCATCACTTAGGATAGAATTACATTATATTTTCGAGATTCTTTTTTTCAAAAATCCAAGTGATTTTGAGATATAATCTCAAATATCTTCTTCATTTCTCAAATCAATCTTCAAATTCTATTTTAATTCATCTTTTTATCTCATTTTGAAATTCAAAATTCAATTTCAAAGTCCCATTTGACTTTGAAAATTCAAATTCACTCATATATTCCGAATTCAATTTCCAAATCCAAATCCAATTCCAAAGTTCAATTCAGCTTTAAAAATTCAAATTCATTTTCATTTCCAGGATTCAAAATTCAAATTCAATTTAGCATTTCAGATCAAATTTCAAAGTTCAATTTAACTTTGAAATTTTTGATTCAGCTTCTGATTTCAAAACTGAAGCTTTAAATCAAGTTTATCCTTTATCTTTCAAAATCTTCAAAGTTCTATCTAAAAAGATTGAGTCTTGATTCTCAACTCAAAATCAAAGTTTTGAGATTGATTCTGATTCTCTAAATTCGATTTTCCTAAATTTAAAGCCCACTTTTAAAATTCGATATGGGTTTCCAAAATCCAGATCCATCTCCAAAGCCTCATTTAGATTTTCAAAAAATCAACTATATTTTGGATTCCAGACTTCAGATCCAATTCCATTTAGGATTCCAGATTTCAAATTCAACTCCATTTTGGATTCCAGACTTCGGATCCAATTCCAATTTTCAAAGTATCATCTTAAAAATTCTGGGTTTTCAAAACCAATTCCATCTCGGATTTTAAATCCAATTCCATCTTGGATTTTGGATTTCAGATCCAATTTCATCTTGGATTCCAGACTTCAGATTCAATTCCATCCAAGATCCAGATTTTTCAAATACCAGATCTCAAGTCCAAATCCATCTTGGATTCTGGATTTCAATTCAATTCCCTCTTCAAATCTCATTTGGATTTCAAGATTCCCATTTCAGTTCCTACTTCCAAAATCATTTTCAAATCTATTTCTTAAGTCTAAAGTTCAAATTCAATTTCTGTTTTAGGTTCCAAATTCAAAAATTCTTTTCAAAATCGATTTTTGAGAATCAGATTTGAATTCAAAGGCCATCTGGACTTTGAAACTTCATTTCAAAATTCTATCTCAAATTCAAATCTTCTCTTCTCTTCATTTCTTCAAATCCAAGGTCTATCTTTGATTACTCCAAGACTTAGAATTTCAAGTCTCTTCTTCCAAGTCCATTTCAAATTCTAAGTCAGATTCAAAATCTAAGTTCTCCAAACCAATTTCAAACCCCTTTTGAATCATTTCTTCAAGCATCTTCAAGTATATCTCAACATCAATTGGATAAATCAAAGCTCCACAATCATTTTTTTCAAAGAGCATACATCTTCGCATTTGCATTGCACAAGCATGATTCTTTGTGCATTTTAGACTTAGAATAAATTCTTAGATAATATTTAGGCAAAGCAAAAGAAATTTATTCGATCCTTGGTTCGATTACCCCTGGTAAAAGCGCTAGCAACGGTCGAACCTCGTACTGACGAGCGAATCTCGTCTCTCCATCTTTTTCCAAAAATTTTCAAAAGGGAGGCGAGTAATTTCAAAATATTTTCAAAAATTTAGGTCAAGTGAGACCTTGCAAAAGAGTTCATTTCTCTTCTTTCTTTTTTTCTTTTTTCCCTCAAAAGGAAAAAGAATGGGAAAAAGGAACGAGAGGAAAAATTTTGCATGATCATAGTGTGTGCATGCTAGAGTGGTGTCTCAGCCCTTTTTAAAAAACACACACACACTGTGATCATCGCAAAATTTTTTCTCTCGTGGTTTCTCTCTCTTCCTTCTCTTTTCCTTTCCAACCTCTTATTTTCCTCCTTTTTGAAGGGAGACAATAAAAGGCAGAAAAGAAGAGAGAAGGAAAAAAAAAAGAAAGGAAAAGAAGAGAAGAAGAACTCTTTTGCGGGTCTCACTTGACCTTAGTTTTGAAAATATTTGAAATAACTCGCCTCCGTTTTTGAAATATTTGCGGGAAAACTGGGAGACGGGATCCGCTCGTCGGTACGAGGTTCGATCGTTCCTGGCGCCTTTACCAGGGGTAATCGAACCAAGGGTCGAATTTATGCCTTTTGTTTTTGCTAAGAATTTATCTAAGAAATTATTCTAAGTCTAAATGCACAAAGAATCATGCTTATGCGAATGCAAAGATGTATGCTCTTTTTGAAAATATTTTGAAGAATTTCCAGGTGAATCTGATAAACTGAGGAAATGATTCCTAACTTAGAACTTAAGATTAAAGTTCTAAGTTTTTAGAATAATCAACAGCTGGGGAAAATAAATCTGGAATTTGGAAATTGATTTTGAAGTTTTGAGATAAAAAGAGAAGAAAATTTTCAAAGTCACAAATGGACTTTAAATTTAGAAGTTTGAACTTGGATGAATATTTGGAATGGAATTGAATTCCAATTTTGAAGTTTTGAATGTGGGAAATCTAAAGGAATTGAGAAATGGGATTTGCAAAAGTTGGAATTTCAAGATGAAATCTGAATCCAAGTTCTGGATTCTGAATAGAGTTTTTAGTTGATTTTTGGATTTAGGATCCGAAATAGGGACTTGATTTGAAATCTTGGAATGAAGAGGAATTGGCTTCTAAGAATTGGAATCAAAGTGGAATTTGGGTTTGAAATCTTGAATGGAATTGGATTCAAGATTTTGAATCCAAGATGGTATTTGGATCTGAAATCTGAGATCCAAGATAGGGTTGGACTCTGGATCCTAAATGGAATTGGATATGAAGTCTGAGATCCAAAGTAGAATTGGATTTTGGATCCTAGAATGAATTTGGATCTGAAGTCTGAGATCCAAGATAGGATTGGGTTCTGGACCTTAAAATGGAGTTGGATCTGAAGTCTGAGATCCAAAGTAGAATGGGATTCTGAATCCTAAATGGAATTTGGATCTGCAATCTGAGATCCAAAGTAGAATTGGTTTTGGATCCTAAGGTGGATTTGGATCTGAAATCTGAGATCCAAAGTAGAATTGGGCTTTGGATCCTAAAGGGGAATTGGATATGAAGTCTGAGATCCAACATGAATGTTGAATCCTGGATCCTAAATAGAATTTTGGATCTGTAATTGAAGATCCAAAGTGGAATGGAGTTTACACTTGGAAATATGGATCCAAGTTGAAACTAGGATTTGGGTTTTGAGAGTCCAAATGGGACTTTTGAGGATGGATCTGGGTTTCGAAGACCCAGATTGAATTTAAAATTTAAGAAGAGTCAAGATTCAAAATCAATCTCAAACTTTGATTTTGAAGATAAGAAGATAAACTTGATTTGAATTTGAAGATGAATCAGAAATTTCAAAGTTAAATTGAACTTTGAAATTGAATTTTGAATTGAGTTGGAAATTTGAAGTTTTGAATATAAAATGATTTTGGAATTTCAAAGTCAAATTGGACTTTGAAATTGAATTTTTGAATCTGGAAATGAAATAGAATTGGATTTGAATAAGATTTGATTTAAGAAGAAGAATCACTTGGAATTTTGAAAAGAAAGTTTTGAAAATATGATGCAATCCTATCCTATATGATGAATGAATTTGAATAAGTTTGAAATTTGAAAAACTATTTTATTCTCTAAATGAATTAAAATAAGATTGAAAATATAATACATCCTTGACTATGGTCATTGAATGTATTATATGATAATCTATATCTAAATTCAAAAAGAAGAATAAAATACATTTTTAGTGCTTTTATAGAATTTAAAATGAAATTAACTCTCAATATACCCTGACTATGGCCATTGGTATATATTTTGAATTAATTTTAAGTTAATTTATGATAAAAGAATAAAATATTTTAGGCCAAATATGATGAATTTTGAAAATGGATCCAGTGTGGATCTAGTGTTATTTTGTAAAAGATAAAAGTGCTAAGTTTTGTCCACACCCTGACTATGGCCATTGATATGGATCATCAACTTAGCATTTATTATCTCTTACGAAATGGTGCATGTGCCATTCGTGTTTCACCATTGTGGGAATTTTGAGAAATAAAGGAAAAATGTATGAAAACAAATAATTCATGATATTTACAATGCTCATTCATTCTACCTAAAGCAGGAAATGTAAATTTTCATTCAAATCTAGCTATTACAACATGTAAGATCAATTTTACAACCCCAAGTAGTGATATCTTTCACACATTCCTGCAAAACAACTAGGTTAGTATGAAAAGAGAAGGAAAATTTTGCATATTTTCAAACGTACAAGATATGGGATACTCACATGCCACGGTTTTCATGAGAAATGATATATATGTGAGTATGCATATTTATATGTATACATATACATATATATGAATATGTATACCTATGTAGATATATGTATACATATATATATTTATATACATATATATATATTTACATATATACAACATGGATAGTGATATGCATGGCGGGGGAAGGTGCTGTGATGACTAAAGGGAGTGATGATGAAGGTTTTGGTATATGATAATGAATTGTAGATATGTTGTTGCATGGTAATGTCACTGTATTGGCAGCAGTATGACAAAGGTATAAGACAAATGGGATGGTGATTGTATATATGATACTACAACAGGGGTAACGAAATGGAACTGTAATGCTTGAGTGGCTGGTACTCACTGTTTGTGGAATGCTTTTAAGCATCTCTCAAAGGTTGGAGTATGACATAAGTTTACAGACTTATGAAGATACCAATGTCGTGCTCTGTAGGAGGTCTTATCTATGGAATGGGAATGTATCATAAGGTGTAGGATAAGCTATGGCTACTAAGGGAAAATGGGAAAATATAGATTTTAAGGATTTGCCTGTTACTGTAACCTGTGAACATGCAAGGAGGTGACATGCTCACAGTTAGGCAGTGGTTGGTGGCTGGACTGCTTATGACAGTGAGGTCTGTGAGGCTATGGTAAGGCATAGAGATTGGTAACTTGAGTGACATATGGCCTGTAGATCACATGTAACAGGGTAGAGATCTATCCTAGAAGAGAAACTTGCGCCCCAGCTGAGACCTCATGGAGACAGCAATTGGGTTGGAAACCAGTTTTGACACCTACTCAGACCCGATTTCACAAAAAAGAAAAGGTGAGCCCAAGAGGCCGAAATGGATGTGCTGACCATCCTGACCAAATTATTGAAATTAGCCACCCCTGAACCCCTGAATGTTGACAGTAGATTAATCACAAATGACAGGTAGGTGTGAGGGGCATGATCAACCATGGACAGATTAGTGAATACAAAATCTCAATGTAATTCAGTGATTCAATCGGACGAACATAGGAATTTTGGTTATCAGTTAACTCCAAGTGTCACATTTGGTTAGATGGAGGATTCAAATGATCAATTCCTTGGGCTGTATAATCATACAGCCAATAAACTGATTCTCAGTTTCAAAGATGATTGACTGGTGATAAACAGTCCCTATTGCCACCTCCAGCCCGCCAGAGACCACATTCCTCAGCAGGTCAGACACAAAATCGATTTGCTCCTTCTTTTACAGCCTCACTAATTTATAGAGAAAGTATTGCAATAATGATATATACCTATATATACAGATGATGAAAGTCTGCAGGATAAGGAAATAAAAGGGCATATTATAATTCAAACCCAAACAAGGAGCTGGAAGATAATTATATCTATCTGTTCAGCAGCATCTTCCAAAATAGTGAATGCCAAGTTGTAATCTATGTCTTCAAAACTAAATCATGTAGATGTAAAAGAGCATGGAAGAATAAGCATGACAAATGTTATCACGCGGATGTTTGCAGGAATAATAGAAAAATCAATGAAAAGATGAAATGTGGTGGGGCAATAAATAAGAAAATGAATAAGCAGATAAATAAACAAATGATGTGATTATGAGTTTCAAATGGATACCTGCCATTGAACATCGTGTCAACATCCCACCAATCATGAGATGAGTTTGCCATATATCCCCTCAAATTAAGCCCACGCAAAGAATTTGCTTAGGCCATTAATATTGACTTACAGCAAACAAATAGCAGAATTAAGGATTCTGCAAGTTCTCTTGCCGCCAACTTGAATTCAGTGAATATGGAAGATTTGAGACATGTTTACCAATACCACTATATCATATCACAAACCTGAGAAAGAGACGCAACGAAGAGTTGTATTTATTTTATTTTTTTTATATATATATTTTTTAAATTTCAAAGTATGCTGTCTTTCCTTCCAATTGTTGACATAACGAAGTTGTCTACTGTTTCGAGAGGAGGTGGCAAACCAAGCCGAACGCCTCTCTGAAGGATTTCCTACTACTGGGTTTAACACAGAGACAATTATTCTACTAACACTTACACCTCTGCTTAAGACGATTATTCAATCTTACTGAATTAAACCAATAAATGACCCCTACTATGAGTCGATCCACCAGGGACCTGGGCTTCCAGACTCATGTTCAAGCTTGTGAACCAGTGTCGGCAAATTGACCCGACCTTCCAGAAAAGCGAGACCTATATTATACCCAAGTGCATACCTATGAGGGGATGAGAATTGGGAAGCCACGAGAATGCTCACACGATGACGATTCATGCGCCACAGTAGCCCATCTCAGATTGGGTATCCATGGAAAACAGATGGCATAAAAGAAAGGGGAGGAACCTATGATCTAACCCATCTAGTGGTGAATGGAAACAGAACACTTCCTCCAACAGGGAGGCTACCAATCAGCAAAATAACCCTTAGGATTGCGTCGACTGTTTATGGATGGAATCATTTTCAGGTTCTCCCCTTTTTTTTTTGCAGATGGGTGTTTGATATACAACGACCTTCAGCTGATTGAATAAGGTCCCGAAGATAACATAATGAAATAGATTAAAGAAATGCTGATCTAAAAAAAAAACGTAATCCAGCTATTAGGGGGACTTTGACATGAAAGGAAATTGACGCAAAGTATGAACTGAAACCACTAAAGGTATAGTGACTCGACTCTTGGGGAGGGAACATGCCTAAACACTGGAAGGATGTGAGGTCTATTAGCAATTTCTGCCAGCCGAGCCTGATCTGATATTGAATCAGATCGGAGGCTATTGGAAGAATCAAAAACTAAAAGGAAATTAAGTCGAATGGGATCCACGAAACTATACAGAGACAAGGAGGGGATAGATGATACTCCGCGGCGTGTAAGTAGGAAATACAAGAAACGATATAACAATATGTAAAGGACATCAGATTTAAAAGAAATGTAAATATCGGAATTATTCATTCCGTTTATTATTGCACTAGAGAAGGTCGGTATTGCAATAAGCAACCCAACGCAGCTCCAGGGTGCCTTAATGGAGGCTAAAACAGAAAATCTTACAAGAAAATTTAGAGAAAATCAAAGAAGGAGAGGGGTACCCACCGTGTTCTTGCTGCAGAACTCTAGAAGGAGGAGGTTTTTCTTCAGTAGCCTGGAGGGGAAGCTTGTTGGATGGAGAGTGGATTGAAATCCTTTCTTCTCGAGAAAACCAGATTGTGGATGATGTGTTACTTAGAGAAGGTTGATGATGTGAAAAAAATGGGATCCTCTCGTTCTTCCCCGAGTGCTGCTCTTAAAGGGGAAGGACGAAGGTTCGAGAGGAAGGTTTGTTGAGGATCGAGGGTGAAGAGCGACGAAGGCCGTTTTGAGATCAACGATGAAAAGAGGAGAGAAGGGAGATGCGGGGGGAAATTCGTTGAAGCTTTCCTCATTTTCCAATAAGAGGATTCCTTTTGAGAAATTTTTGTAAAAATGGTTAGGAAAAATGAGGTTTTCAGCAAAATGGTTTCAAAAGCTTGCGAATCATCCATTTTCTTTATAGCTTTTCTCGATTTTTTTGGTTTTTAGTTTATTTTTCTATTTTTTTTGTAGTTTTAGAATAAAATCCTAAAGCTTTACGAGAAACCAAAGATTTGAAACTAATTTTTGTGTGTTTTTGTAAAATATTTACAAAAGGAATTTTTCTGAGAATTTAAAAACTATTTTGAGAAAATTTCTTCAGAAATGGGTTTTGATCCGGTTTTTGGGGAAATATAGATTTAAAGTCCTGGATTCAGATCCGAAGTTAACTTTGAATATACCAATATGGAATTTAATTCAGAAAATCTGAAGAATTTGCTTTGATTTCTCAGAAGATGGAGTCAGGGGCAAAAGGGTCATTTTGTAAATCTTTGAAAAATTTGGGGTGTTCACAGATGCCCCTCTTTGCTACTAGACGGTTGAAAGCCGAGCTTAGTGGCAAAGACAACACTCCAAATTTTGAAAATGCCCCAGTCAGCAGGTCTGAACTGGGTGTGGAAGAATTATTTTGAAAATATGATTTTTCAGGCTTTGAAACCTTATCCTGAATGGTTTTGGGCAGACGAAATCCTCAAAATGATATGATTGAGTAGGGAATGAGGAAATCGTGATGGGACTTTTAGATGGAAATTCCAAAATGGTGGGAAATGAGAATTTTGATCAGGTCTCATGGGTGAGACCAGATACTATTATTGGAATGATTCAGGTTTAGCCCTTAACCTGGATGGGACGAAAATATATCAAGATGAATTTGAAATGAGGAAAGGAATAAACGAGGGTCTTGATGGGACATTTTGGAAAATGTCTTGTGAAATGAAGCTCAAGTGGAATCCTATCCTGGATGGATATACAAAGCATGGGTTCCTTGATGGGAAGAACCATGATGGGACTGGAAGAAAACATCTCGTCAAAGCGAGGAATCTCATTGGAATGAGACTCAGGTTTAACCCAAACCTGCAAGGAAGATACCTCGCGAAGCGAGGTTCCGGGTCAACTTTTAACCTGGATAGGAAATCTACCATACGGATTTCTCAAATGGAGAAACCATAATGGGACCTTCGGAATTTGGACGAACAAATCCGAAAGGGGTTTGCGAAAGGAGGAAAATATAGGGCTCCCTAAAGCTTGGAAAAAGGAATGATTTTGGGCGTCTCATTTGCTGAGACTGAGATAGCTTTTTGAAATCAATGGCCTCTCGCAGAAAATTTCAGGTTTTGACCCTTAACCTGAGTGGGAACACTATACGGAATCCTTGACTGAAGAAACCGCGATGGGATAGGAAGAGATACTTCAACTGAGTGAGGCAACTCTTCTGGAAGATATAGACAACGCTAGGTTGCATCAAAAATTGATATTGAATGTTTATTTCTTTCTTGGAATGGCTAAAATTTTTTGCCAATAAGATAAATTATAGTAGATTCAAATGCTTGAAAATGTGCACGTATGTGCGAAGATATTCTCTCTTTTACCTAGAGTATTTCCTCCAATGAGGTTAACTTCTTGGTCTTAAGAGTCAAATTCACAAAGATTAGTGCCGATGATTTTCTTTAAGGAAGCTATTTATTTCCTTGATATGAGAATAGAAGAAATATTCTTAATTTCATAAAAGCAGGAAATGAAGAGATATTGATAAAAGAATTTTGCATGAGAAAAGATGACTTTTGGCAACTTTGGCAGTTTGATATCCGGGTGTTTTCCTCACGATGATCTTTTTGCACTCTTTTTGAGTCATCGAGCTTTCTCGGTTTTTCACATCATCCTTCATTTGGATGGGTCCTGACTTTTCTCTCTCTTTTTTTTTTAGGGAAGGGTACGTTACAAACTCCTTCATCTTGGAGATGTTCCGATCCTTCTTTTATCTCAGGGATTCTATTGATCTCACTAGCTCAAAAGGTCTTTAGATGATATCTGAAATCAAATATCTTTTAGGGTTTGTCGGTAGGCTCATCGCACTCGCCTTCATCTCGACGGTGATCTGAACTTTCCTTGGAAGGATCCGTCACAAACTTCGTCATCTTGGAGATGTTTCAAATCTTCTTTGGCCCTGGGGGTCTGCTCGCTTAATTCGCCTTCATCTTGACGACAATTGAGAGATCCCTTTTGCGAATATTTGATTGCAGCTTAGAAAATGAGAAGATATGGATTAAGTGGATTCTTTTGTAGCTCAGGATATTCCCACTGCCTGATTGCCAGAAAGTCATTTTGAAACATGCGCCATAGCCAAGATCAATATCAATTTGCTTATGGCTTTTCAACATCATTGAAGATTTCTTTCATTGTTCATATCGAGGACATTTCTTACATCCTTTCGGTTGATCGTCAGGAAAAGATTTGAATTTTACCTCTTTTTCGCAAAAAGTTTCACCTTTTTGGAAGGAAATACAGGAGGTAATCTGAGAAAATTCTTTTTGTGGAGTAAGAATACTTAGAATCAACAAACGCTTTTAGCAAATTGGCAAAGTTTTCATGGATTCTTTGTGAAATAATCACTCAATATAGATTTTGATGAGACCTTGAGTTGCAATCTTTTGATTTTGGGAAATACATGACCAGCAAAAGCTGGAACCTTTGAAATACATGACCAGCGAAAGCTGGAACCTTTGAAATACGTGACCAGCGGAAGCTGAAACCTTTTTGAGATACATGACCAGCGAAAGCTGAAACCTTTTGGAATACATGACAAATAGACGTTGAGATTTTTTTTGGATTACCTGTCCAGCGAAAGCTGGAACCTTTGAAATACGTGACCAGCGAGAAGCTAGAACCTTTTGAAATACGTGACCAGTAAAACTGAAACGTTTAAGATACATGACCAACAACAATGCTGGAACATTTTGGGAAATACATGACCAACGAGTGTTGGGTCTTTTGGGAAATACACGAATGGTTATGAAAAACTGGTTTTTAATAAAAAGATTGAGAATGATCGAAATTTGGAGACTATAACCCGAGGTTTGAGAAAATGGTGATTTTTTTTTGAAAACATTGTGCCCAGAGGTTGGAGAATTGATAATCTTGAGAGATTTGGAGATATGAAGGTTTGGAAATGACAGATTTTGAGAGATTGAAACCCAAAGGTTTGGTAATGAGAGAATGGAGAAATTGCAGCCTGAAAGTTTGATTTATGGGATAGGTTGATTTTGGGAGCTCGACAATTGTGAGTTGGGATTTTTTTTTTTTGAAATATATGACCAGCGAGAGTTGGGTCTTTTGAAAATATACGACCAAAAGCTGAGTTCTTTTTTTTTGGGAATACATGACCAGCAAAGCTGGAACGTTTGAAATGCGCGACCAGCGAAAAGCTGGAACGTTTGAAATACCTGACTAGTGAAAGAGCTAGAACGTTTGAAATACATGACCAGCGAGAAGCTGGATCCTTTTTTGGAAATACTTGACCAGCGAAAGCTGGAACGTTTGAAATACATGACCAGCGAAATGTTGGAACGTTTGAAATACATGTCCAACGAGTGTTGGATCTTTTGAAATACCTGACCAACAGAAACTGGGACGTTTGAAATACCTGACCAGCGAGAAGCTGGAATGTTTGAAATATATAACCAACGAGTGTTGGATATGACCAGCAAAAAGCTGGAACGTTTGAAATACCTGACCAGCAAGAAGCTGGAACGTTTGAAATGCATGCCCAACGAGTGTTGGATCTTTTGAAATACCTGACCAGCAGAAGCTGGGACATTTGAAATACCTGACCGGCGAGAAGCTAGAACGTTTGGAATATATGACCAACAAGTGTTGGGTCTGACCAGCAAAAAGCTGGAACGTTTGAAATACCTGACCAACAAGAAGCTGGAACGTTTGAAATACATGCCCAACAAGTGTTGGATCTTTTGAAATACCTGACCAGCAGAAGCTGAGACATTTGAAATACCTGACCAACGAGGAGCTGGAACGTTTGGAATATATGACCAACAAGTGTTGGATCTTTTCGGAAATACCTGACCAGTAAAAACTGGGACGTTTGAAATACCTGACCAGTAAAAACTGGGACGTTTAAAATACCTGACCAGTAAAAACTGGGACGTTTGAAATACATCAGCTTTTGAGAGATTTTAAATCAGAACTTGAATTTTGTAGAAGAAAGGATTTTGATCAAAAGATTGAATGTAGAAAGTTATTGGTGCGAGGGTCAGATCCTCCAAATGAGCTCAATGGATGATCGGAGGTTTTTGGAAAATACCCCAGTGCGAGGACTGGTTTGCAAAAGATGAGCTAAACAAAGTGAGATTTTCAGAGAAGAAAGATTCTTTAGTAAAATTTAATGGACCATCATAGTTTAATTGCATGTGGTCGACTTTCAGGATTTTGTCCCCTTGTCTTGAACCGGGGAAATAAAAAGAGAATACCTCATTGACAGGAAGCATTAGGTTTATCCCTTAACCTGAAGGGGTAAATTTTAAAGATAAAGGTAGATGAAATTTTAATAAGATTGGAAAATTTGTTAAAACTTGACATAAACGAGCATTAGCTTGATGTAAATTTGATTAAACCAAAATGAATCAAATGAAATGAAAAATAAAGGCCACAAGACTAATTAAGAATTAACAAAATTTGAGGAAAAGAGCTTTTGTCTAATCCTGCCTGCATATGATGGGAGAAGATGATTATGGATTAAAATAAAATGCCCCAGTACCATGGAGGAGAATGTAAGAATTGATAGAAGATCATTATTTTATTGAAATGGCTCTTTTGAAGAGTACAAAGGCTTCAAAATGAATGTTCTAAATATAAAATTTCTTCAAATGCAGAGCATTGATGGGATCTGGCATTTCCACTCCATCTGCGTTGATTAGACGATATGAATTGCGAGGAAGTGCTTCCTTAACCACATAAGGGCCTTCCCAATTGGGTGCCACTTGCTCCGTGGTCGATGCTTGAGATGAGCTGTCGATCTGAGCACCAAATCGTTGACTTGAAATTTTCTCTCAATGACAGACTTGGCATAATGTCGAGCTATCATCTGCCGATAAGCTTGAGCATGCTCTGCTACTTTGAGCCTTTTTTCATCCAGTAAATCTAGCTGCACCAATCTCTGCTGCTGATATTGATCAAGTGACAATTCTATAAAAGAAGCGAATTTGAGAGCGGGCTTCTGGACATGGAGAGACAATACCACTTCAGTTCCGTAAACAAGTTCTGAAGGAGTGGCATTAGTCGGAGTCCGAATGGTGGTCCGATATGCCCAAAGTGCGTCATGAATTTTCTCATGCCAATCTCGACCTGTCTTCACAGTCCTTTCCAAAATACGAATCAAGATTTTATTGGTGGCTTCTGCTTGGCCATTCCCCTGAGGATAATAAGGAGCTGAGAAATGATGGGAAATTCTGAATTTAGAACAAGAGGTTTTCATTTTCTCATTTTTAAAATGGGTTCCATTGTCTGAGACAATATCATGTGGAATTCCGAAGCGGCAAAGAATGTTCTTGTGAATAAAAGAAACCACGTGGCGGCCTTCTACTGTGCGCAGAGTAACAACTTCGACCCATTTTGTGAAATACTCTGTCGCAGCCAGAAAGTATTTGTGGCCGTTGGAAGCAGAGGGAGTAATCGGGCCGACGACGTCGAATGCCCACATAGAAAATGGCCAAGGAGAAACAACTGATTGTAGATATGCGGCCGGAGCATGAATGTAAGGCGCGTGCAATTGGCACTCGACGCACTTCTTCACAAATTGATGACAATCCCGCTGCATGGTGTTCCAATAGTACCCTGCTCGAACGATCTGCTTGACGAGAGTCTGATAGCCGACATGGCCACCACAAATCCCTTCATGTGCCTCTTGGATAACTTCCATAGCTTCTTCTTTGTCTAAGCACCTTGAATACTCAGAACTGAACCCGCGGCGGTAGAAGACATTAGCGAGAATGAAATAACGGGTAGACATACGTTGTATTGCACGTTGATCCCTTTTTGACATCTCTGGTGGAAATTCGCCAGTCTCAATGAAATTCTTGATATTTTGATACCAAGGCTTCTCCTTCTGATTGACCTGGTTTACTTGCATAGTTGAATCGAAAGCAGGTTGCTCAAGTCTGCCAACTTCGAAAGAACGACATGATTCACCACCTTTGAAGGATAAAATGGAGCCTAGACTGGCTAAACCATCAGCTATCTGATTATGCTCTCTTTTGATATGATTGAGCTAAAATTCTTCGAAGCTGTCTACAAGAGCTAAGACGATCTTCTGATATGGAATTAACTTGGAATCTTTCACTTGCCATTCAGTGTTAACTTGACTGACAACAAGTAGTGAATTGCCAAAGGCATGTACTCTCTTGATATTGAAACTTTGCAGAATTTTGAGGCCTTGTATTAAAGCTTCATACTCGGCCATATTATGAGTGCATTGGAAACCAAGCTTGAGGGAATAAGGGATCATTTCTTTTTCTGGAGTGATTAACAAGACTCTGATCCCGATGCCAGACATATTTTTAGAACCATCGAAGAAAAGGTTCCAAACTGGAGGCTGTTGGATATTACAGATGTGCTCATCAGGAAAATCATCTTCTGCTTTAATTTCTTCCGTTAAAGGGAAATCTGCCAACTGATCTGCGATCGCTTGGCCTTTGATTGACTTTTGAGAAACATATTCTAAGTCATATTGCATTAGGAGGACTTGCCACTTCGCAATCCGTCCAGTGAGAAAGGGTTGTTCCAAAATGTATCTGAGAGGATTAAGGTTCGATAGGAACTTGATTTCAGAAGCCAACAAGTAATGTCTTAACTTCTGGCACATCCAAACCAGAGCTAGACAAGTTTTCTCCATCTGAGAATACTTCTTTTCATAATCAATGAAAGTTTTGCTCACGTAGTAGATGACGTGCTCTATCAGGCTGCCTTCTTCATACTGAGCGAGGAATCCACCACAGGCATTCTGATTGACAGAAATATATAGTAGGAGAGGTTTTCCCAACTTTGGCGGCTTCAAAACTGGTTGATTAAGAAGATACTGCTTGATGCGCTCAAACGAGAGTTGACATTCCGATCCCCATTCAAATTTAACTTCTTTCCTTAGCAAATGGTTAAAAGGCTCGCATCTCATGGCCAGATTAGAGATGAATCTGCGAATAGACTGAATACGCCCTTGAAGGCTTCGCAGTTCTCTGAGATTAGTTGGGGGCGGCATGTCAATAATGGCTTTTGCCTTAGCCGGATCCACCTCGATCCCCTTTTTGCTGATAATGAAGCCGAGCAATTTGCCAAACTTAACTCCAAAGACACATTTCTGAGGGTTAAGTCTCAATTTGTAAAGAATAAGTCTTTCAAAGACTTGACTAAGAGCATCGAGATGATCCTCTTCTTCTTTAGAGTTAACCAAAATGTCATCCACATACGCATCCATATTCTTGTGCATTTGATCGTGGAAAATAACGGCCATCGCCCTTTGATAGGTTGCCCCGACATTTTTGAGCTCAAATGGCATTACAGTGTAGCAAAAGGTTCCCCATGGAGTAGTAAATGAAGTCTTGGACTGATCATGAATGGCCAACTTGATCTGGTTATAACCTGAATATCCGTCCATGAAAGAAAACATGGCATGACCTGCCACGACATTGCCTCACTCCCCTACCCGCAGGGAAATGTAGATAGTGCTATTTATAACTGCATTTAGGTGCTCTGTGTAAACTGCACATCAGAGCTATTTCCTTCATTACCATGATTGTATTTTGGAGTATATATTAAAATTACATTAGATTGTTGTGTGCCTTGCTGCATAACACATTCTCTCATTTTCTGCATTCACATAGGTTCTAATTTGAATCAGTGGCATGCCTACATTTCCCACTGTACACTACCACCTTTCACTATTATCTGCTATGCCCGTCGCCTCTGTATTAGCACTTCACTGATTCACCCGTGACTCTCATTTTGTTCATTTGTTGTTTATTTAACTTAGTAGTTTAGTTGATTTGTTAGCTACTTAATGCATTGATTATTCACGTAATTCGTCGACTCACTTGCTATCTATCTCATTCCATGTCATCTGCTATATCAAACTGCACCTTTACGTTTCGCATCTCACTCATTGTAATGATATATTACATATGCATGCAGAGCGTTGAGCATTTACAATACCTGATGAATCACAGTAGCTTCATATGCATTTGTTATAGCTTTACTTAGCAGTCCACAAACGACTAAGGGTTCAGTTGCATACCTAGAAGTCCACAGACTCCTATAATGTCACTTGTATACATAAGCTGTCTATGGACTGTTATGGTTCCATTTGCATATATATATGGCAGTCCATGAGCAGTTATATTTCATTGGCATATAGGATAGTTCATAAACTGTCATAGTTCATTTATAGTCTCAGCAGACCAAAGGCTATGGTTAGTTCATTTGCACTCACAGCAGCCCTTGAGTTGCTGTAAGTCCCTTTACATTCACCGATAGCCCTCGATTTGTTAAAGCTTCACATGCACAAGCACTCTCCACTAGCATAGACATTTAGGCAATCCCACGTATATTTCTTCATTAGCCTAGGCATCAAAACTTAAGCAATTCCTCATTCATTTCTTCATTAGTATATGCATTGCACATAGGCATTGCATATGCATTCTGTTCTTTTATTTAGCATAAGTATTATATTTAGGCCAATGCACATACATTCATATATTAGGCATTGTATTAACATGTGTACTTCCATTATGACTTAGATACAATCATATGCATTTGTGCCTTCAATGTAATATTCTTTTCCATATGTTGCATCTTGCCTTGTACTAACCCTGTTTTGCAGAGAATGTATGGAAAATATCATTTCCTTTCTTAAACTTAGGATTTGTAATTTCAATTTCAATTCCAATGTTGTAATAGCTAGATATAATGAGAATTCTTTGCATTTCTAGCTTTTAGCTTAGAATGTATGAGCATGTAAATATCATAAATTGCTTGTTTCATATCATTTTACATTTATTTTTCAAAAATCCACAAATGAAAACATGAATGGCACGTACACCATTCTAATAAAAGGTGATTAAATCCTAAGTTGATGATTTGCATTTATGGCCTTAGTCAAAATGTGAACAAAACTTAGGATTTTTATCTTTTATGGAATAACACTGAATCTTCTTTAAAAAATCATCATATTTTTTAAATATTTTCTTCCTTTATCAAAGTTTAATTTAAAATTTACTCGAAATATATATCAATGACCATAGTCAGGATATAAATTGAGAGTTAATTTTATTTTAAACTCTATAAAGGCACTAAAATATGTTTTATTCTTTACTTGAATTTAAATATAATTATTATATAATACATTTTATGACCTTAGTCATAAATGTATTATATTTTCAATCTTATCCCAATTCACTTAAAAGAATGAAATATGCATTTTAAATATCCAATTTTCAAAATTCTTTAATTCATTTCATCACTTAGGATAGAATTACATTATATTTTCGAGATTCTTTTTTTCAAAAATCCAAGTGATTTTGAGATATAATCTCAAATATCTTCTTCATTTCTCAAATCAATCTTCAAATTCTATTTTAATTCATCTTTCTATCTCATTTTGAAATCCAAAATTCAATTTCAAAGTCCCATTTGACTTTGAAAATTCAAATTCACTCATATATTCTGAATTCAATTTCCAAATCCAAATCCAATTTCAAAGTTCAATTCAGCTTTAAAAATTCAAATTCATTTTCATTTCCAGGATTCAAAATTCAAATTCAATTTAGCATTTCAGATCAAATTTCAAAGTTCAATTTAACTTTGAAATTTTTGATTCAGCTTCTGATTTCAAAACTGAAGCTTTAAATCAAGTTTATCCTTTATCTTTCAAAATCTTCAAAGTTCTATCTAAAAAGATTGAGTCTTGATTCTCAACTCAAAATCAAAGTTTTGAGATTGATTCTAATTCTCTAAATTCGATTTTCCTAAATTTAAAGCTCACTTTTAAAATTCGATATGGGTTTCCAAAATCCAGATCCATCTCCAAAGCCTCATTTAGATTTTCAAAAAATCAACTATATTTTGGATTCCAGACTTCAGATCCAATTCCATTTAGGATTCCAGATTTCAAATTCAACTCCATTTTGGATTCCAGACTTCGGATCCAATTTCAATTTTCAAAGTATCATCTTAAAAATTCTGGGTTTTCAAAACCAATTCCATCTCGGATTTTAGATTCAATTCCATCTTGGATTTTGGATTTCAGATCCAATTTCATCTTGGATTCCAGACTTCAGGTTCAATTCCATCCAAGATCCAGATTTTTCAAATACCAGATCTCAAGTCCAAATCCATCTTGGATTCTGGATTTCAATTCAATTCCCTCTTTAAATCTCATTTGGATTTCAAGATTCCCATTTGAGTTCCTACTTCCAAAATCATTTTCAAATCTATTTCTTAAGTCTAAAGTTCAAATTCAATTTCTGTTTTAGGTTCCAAATTCATTTTTTTTTTCAAAATCAATTTTTGAGAATCAGATTTGAATTCAAAGGCCATCTGGACTTTGAAACTTCATTTCAAAATTCTATCTCAAATTCAAATCTTCTCTTCTCTTCATTTCTTTAAATCCAAGGTCTATCTTTGATTACTCCAAGACTTAGAATTTCAAGTCTCTTCTTCCAAGTCCATTTCAAATTCTAAGTCAGATTCAAAATCTAACTTCTCCAAACCAATTTCAAACCCCTTTTGAATCAATTCTTCAAGCATTTTCAAGTATATCTCAACATTAATTGGATAAATCAAAGCTCCACAATCATTTTTTTCAAAGAGCATACATCTTCGCATTTGCATTACACAAACATGATTCTTTGTGCATTTTAGACTTAGAATAAATTCTTAGATAATATTTAGGCAAAGCAAAAGACATTTATTCGATCCTTGGTTCGATTACCTCTGGTAAAAGCGCTAGGAACGGTCGAACCTCGTACTGACGAGCGAATCTCGTCTCTCCATCTTTTTCCACAAATTTTCAAAAGGGAGGCTAGTAATTTTAAAATATTTTCAAAAATTTAGGTCAAGTGAGACCTTGCAAAAGAGTTCCTTTCTCTTCTTTCTTTTTTTCTTTTTCCCCTCAAAAGGAAAAAGAATGGGAAAAAGAAACGAGAGGAAAAATTTTGCATGATCACAGTGTGCGCATGCTAGAGTGGTGTGTCAACCCTTTTTAAAACACACAAACACACTGTGATCATCGCAAAATTTTTCCTCTCGTGGTTTCTCTCTCTTCCTTTCCAACCTCTTATTTTCCTCCTTTTTGAAGGGAGACAATAAACGGCAAAGAAGAAGAGAGAAGGAAAAAAAAAGAAAGGAAAAGAAGAGAAGAGGAACTCTTTTGCGGGTCTCACTTGACCTTAGTTTTGAAAATATTTGAAATAACTCGCCTCCGTTTTTGAAATATTTGCGGGAAAACTGGGAGACAGGATCCGCTCGTCGGTACGAGGTTCGATCGTTCCTGGCGCCTTTACCAGGGGTAATCGAACCAAGGGTCGAATTTATGCCTTTTGTTTTTGCTAAGAATTTATCTAAGAAATTATTCTAAGTCTAAATGCACAAAGAATCATGCTTATGCGAATGCAAAGATGTATGCTCTTTTTGAAAATATTTTGAAGAATTTCCAGGTGAATCTGATAAAGTGAGGAAATGATTCCTAACTTAGAACTTAAGATTAAAGTTCTAAGTTTTTAGAATAATCAAGAGCTTGGAAAAATAAACCTGGAATTTGGAAATTGATTTTGAAGTTTTGAGATAAAAAAAGAAGGAAATTTTCAAAGTCACAAATGAACTTTAAATTTAGAAGTTTGAACTTGGATGAATATTTGGAATGGAATTGAATTCCAATTTTGAAGTTTTGAATGTGGGAAATCTAAAGGAATTGAGAAATGGGATTTGCAAAAGTTGGAATTTCAAGATGAAATCTGAATCCTAGTTCTGGATTCTGAATAGAGTTTTTAGTTGATTTTTGGATTTAGGATCCGAAATAGGGACTTGATTTGAAATCTTGGAATGAAGAAGAATTGGCTTCTAAGAATTGGAATCAAAGTGGAATTTGGGTTTGAAATCTTGAATGGAATTGGATTCAAGATTTTGAATCCAAGATGGTATTTGGATCTGAAATCTGAGATCCAAGATAGGGTTGGACTCTGGATCCTAAATGGAATTGGATATGAAGTCTGAGATCCAAAGTAGAATTGGATTCTGGATCCTAGAATGAATTTGGTCTGAAGTCTGAGATCCAACATAGGAGTGGGTTCTGGACCTTAAAATGGAGTTGGATCTGAAGTCTGAGATCCAAAGTAGAATGGGATTCTGACTGAAGTCTGAGATCCAAGATAGGACTGGGTTCTGGACCTTAAAATGGAGTTGGATCTGAAGTCTGAGATCCAAAGTAGAATGGGATTCTGAATCCTAAATGGAATTTGGATCTGCAATCTGAGATCTAAAGTAGAATTGGTTTTGGATCCTAAGGTGGATTTGGATCTGAAATCTGAGATCCAAAGTAGAATTGGGCTTTGGATCCTAAAGGGGAATTGGATCTGAAGTCTGAGATCCAACATGAATGTTGAATCCTGGATCCTAAATGGAATTTTGGATCTGTAATTGAAGATCCAAAGTGGAATGGAGTTTACACTTGGAAATCTGGATCCAAGTTGAAACTAGGATTTGGGTTTTGAGAGTACAAATGGGACTTTTGAGGATGGATCTGGGTTTCAAAGACCCAGATTGAATTTAAAATTTAAGAAGAGTCAAGATTCAAAATCAATCTCAAACTTTGATTTTGAAGATAAGAAGATAAACTTGATTTGAATTTGAAGATGAATCAGAAATTTCAAAGTTAAATTGAACTTTGAAATTGAATTTTGAATTGAGTTGGAAATTTGAAGTTTTGAATATAAAATGATTTTGGAATTTCAAAGTCAAATTGGACTTTGAAATTGAATTTTTGAATCTGGAAATGAAATAGAATTGGATTTGAATAAGATTTGATTTAAGAAGAAGAATCACTTGGAATTTTGAAAAGGAAGTTTTGAAAATATGATGCAATCCTATCCTATATGATGAATGAATTTGAATAAGTTTGGAATTTGAAAAGCTATTTTATTCTATAAATGAATTAAAATAAGATTGAAAATATAATACATCCTTGACTATGGTCATTGAATGTATTATATGATAATCTATATCTTAATTCAAAAAGAAGAATAAAATACATTTTTAGTGCTTTTATAGAATTTAAAATGAAATTAACTCTCAATATACCCTGACTATGGCCATTGGTATATATTTTGAATTAATTTTAAGTTAATTTATGATAAAAGAATAAAATATTTTAGGTCAAATATGATGAATTTTGAAAATGGATCCAGTGTGGATCCACTGTTATTTTGTAAAAGATAAAAGTGCTAAGTTTTGTCCACACCCTGACTATGGCCATTGATATGGATCATCAACTTAGCATTTATTATCTCTTACGAAATGGTGCATGTGCCATTCGTGTTTCACCATTGTGGGAATTTTGAGAAATAAAGGAAAAATGTATGAAAACAAACAATTCATGATATTTACAATGCTCATTCATTCTACCTAAAGCAGGAAATGTAAATTTTCATTCAAATCTAGCTATTACAACATGTAAGATCAATTTTACAACCCCAAGTAGTGATATCTTTCACACATTCCTGCAAAACAACTAGGTTAGTATGAAAAGAGAAGGAAAATTTTGCATATTTTCAAACGTACAAGATATGGGATACTCACATGCCACGGTTTTCATGAGAAATGATATATATGTGAGTATGCATATTTATATGTATACATATACATATATATGAATATGTATACCTATGTAGATATAAGTATACATATATATATTTATATACATATATATATATATATATATATATATATATATATATATATATATATATATATATATATATATATACATATATACAACATGGATAGTGATATGCATGGCGGGGGAAGGTGCTGTGATGACTAAAGGGAGTGATGATGAAGGTTTTGGTATATGATAATGAATTGTAGATATGTTGTTGCATGGTAATGTCACTGTATTGGCAGCAGTATGACAAAGGTATAAGACAAATGGGATGGTGATTGTATATATGATACTACAACAGGGGTAACGAAATGGAGCTGTAATGCTTGAGTGGCTGGTACTCACTGTTTGTGGAATGCTTTTAAGCATCTCTCAAAGGTTGGAGTATGACATAAGTTTACAGACTTATGAAGATACCAATGTTGTGCTCTGTAGGAGGTCTTATCTATGGAATGGGAATGTATCATAAGGTGCAGGATAAGCTATGGCTACTAAAGGAAAATGGGAAAATATAGATTTTAAGGATTTGCCTGTTACTGTAACCTATGAACATGAAAGGAGGTGACATGCTCACGGTTAGGCAGTGGTTGGTGGCTGGACTGCTTATGACAGTGAGGTCTGTGAGGCTATGGTAAGGCATAGAGATTGGTAACTTGAGTGACATATGGCCTGTAGATCACATGTAACAGGGTAGAGATCCATCCTAGCAGAGAAACTTGCGCCTCAGCTGAGACCTCATGGAGACAACAATTGGGTTGGAAACCAGTTTTGACACCTACTCAGACCCGATTTCACAAAAAGAAAAGGTGAGCCCAGGAGGCCGAAATGGATGTGCTGACCATCCCAACCAAATTATTGAAATTAGCCACCCCTGAACCCCTGAATGTTGATAGTAGATTAATCACAAATGACAGGTAGGTGTGAGGGGCATGATCAACCATGGACAGATTAGTGAATACAAAATCTCAATGTAATTCAGTGATTCAATCGGACGAACATAGGAATTTTGGTTATCAGTTAACTCCAAGTGTCACATTTGGTTAGATGGAGGATTCAAATGATCAATTCCTTGGGCTGTATAATCATACAGCCAATAAACTGATTCTCAGTTTCAAAGATGATTGACTGGTGATAAACAGTCCCTATTGCCACCTCCAGCCCGCCAGAGACCACATTCCTCAGCAGGTCAGACACAAAATCGATTTGCTCCTTCTTTTACAGCCTCACTAATTTATAGAGAAAGTATTGCAATAATGATATATACCTATATATACAGATGATGAAAGTCTGCAGGATAAGGAAATAAAAGGGCATATTATAATTCAAACCCAAACAAGGAGCTAGAAGATAATTATATCTATCTGTTCAGCAACATCTTCCAAAATAGTGAATGCCAAGTTGTAATCTATGTCTTCAAAACTAAATCATGTAGATGTAAAAGAGCATGGAAGAATAAGCATGACAAATGTTATCACGCGGATGTTTGCAGGAATAATAGAAAAATCAATGAAAAGATGAAATGTGGTGGGGCAATAAATAAGAAAATGAATAAGCAGATAAATAAACAAATGATGTGATTATGAGTTTCAAATGGATACCTGCCATTGAACATCGTGTCAACATCCCACCAATCATGAGATGAGTTTGCCATATATCCCCTCAAATTAAGCCCACGCAAAGAATTTGCTTAGGCCATTAATATTGACTTACAACAAACAAATAGCAGAATTAAGGATTCTGCAAGTTCTTTTGCCACCAACTTGAATTCAGTGAATATGGAAGATTTGAGACATGTTTACCAATACCACTATATCATATCACAAACCTAAGAAAGAGACGCAACAAAGAGTTGTATTTATTTTATTTTTTATATATATATTTTTTGAAATTTCAAAGTATGCTGTCTTTCCTTCCAATTGTTGACATAACGAAGTTGTCTACTATTTCGAGAGGAGGTGGCAAACCAAGCCGAACGCCTCTCTGAAGGATTCCTACTACTGGGTTTAACACAGAGACAATTATTCTACTAACACTTACACCCCTGCTTATGACGATTATTCAATCTTACTGAATTAAACCAATAAATGACCCCTACTATGAGTCGATCCACCAAGGACCTGGGCTTCCAGACTCATGTTCAAGCTAGTGAACCAGTGTCGGCAAATTGACCCAACCTTCCAGAAAAGCGAGACCTATATTATACCCAAGTGCATACCTATGAGGGGATGAGAATTGGGAAGCCATGAGAATGCTCACACGATGACGATTCATGCGCCACAGTAGCCCATCTCAGATTGGGTATCCATGGAAAACAGATGGCATAAAAGAAAGGGGAGGAACCTATGATCTAACCCATCTAGTGGTGAATGGAAACAGAACACTTCCTTCAACAGGGAGGCTACCAATCAGCAAAATAACCCTTAGGATTGCCTCGACTGTTTATGGATGGCATCGTTTTTAGGTTCTCCCCTTTTTTTTTTTGCAGATGGGTGTTTGATATACAACGACCTTCAGATGATGGAATAAGGTCCCGAAGATAACATAATGAAATAGATTAAAGAAATGTTGATCTAAAAAAAAAACGTAATCCAACTATTAGGGGGACTTTGACACGAAAGGAAATTGACGCAAAGTATGAACTGAAACCACTAAAGGTATAGTGACTCGACTCTTGGGGAGGGAACATGCCTAAACACTGGAAGGATGTGAGGTCTATTAGCAATTTCTGCCAGCCGAGCCTGATCTGATATTGAATCAGATCGGAGGCTATTGGAAGAATCAAAAACTAAAAGGAAATTAAGTCGAATGGGATCCACGAAACTATACAGAGACAAGGAGGGGATAGATGATACTCCGCGGCGTGTAAGAGGGAAATACAAGAAACAATATAACAATATGTAAAGGACATCAGATTTAAAAGAAATGTAAATATCGGAATTATTCATTCCGTTTATTATTGCACTAGAGAAGGTCAGTATTGCAATAAGCAACCCAACGCAGCTCCAGGGTGCCTTAATGGAGGCTAAAACAGAAAATCTTACGAGAAAATTTAGAGAAAATCAAATAAGGAGAGGGGTACCCACCGTGTTCTTGCTGCAGAACTCTAGAAGGAGGAGGTTTTTCTTCAGTAGCCTGGAGGGGAAGCTTGTTGGATGGAGAGTGGATTGAAATCCTTTCTTCTCGAGAAAACCCGATTGTGGATGATGTGTTACTTAGAGAAGGTTGATGATGCAAAAAAAAATGGGATCCTCTCGTTCTTCCCCGAGTGCTGCTCTTAAAGGGGAAGGACGAAGGTTCGAGAGGAAGGTTAGTTGAGGATCGAGGGTGAAGAGCGACGAAGGCCGTTTTGAGATCAACGATGGAAAGAGGAGAGGAGGGAGATGCGGGGGGAAATTCGTTGAAGCTTTCCTCATTTTCCAATAAGAGGATTCCTTTTGAGAAATTTTTGTAAAAATGGTTAGGAAAAATGAGGTTTTCAGCAAAATTGTTTCAAAAGCTTGCGAATCATCCATTTTCTTTATAGCTTTTCTCGATTTTTTTGGTTTTTAGTTTATTTTTCTATTTTTTTTTGTAGTTTTAGAATAAAATCCTAAAGCTTTACGAGAAACCAAAGATTTGAAACTAATTTTTGTGTGTTTTTGTAAAATATTTACAAAAGGAATTTTTCTGAGAATTTAAAAACTATTTTGAGAAAATTTCTTCAGAAATGGGTTTTGATCCGGTTTTTGGGGAAATATAGATTTAAAGTCCTGGATTCGGATCCGAAGTTAACTTTGAATATTCCAATATGGAATTTAATTCAGAAAATCTGAAGAATTTGCTTTGATTTCTCAGAAGATGGAGTCAGGGGCAAAAGGGTCATTTTGTAAATCTTTGAAAAATTTGGGGTGTTCACAGATGCCCCTCTTTGCTACTAGCCGGTTGAAAGCCGAGCTTAGTGGCAAAGACAACACTCCAAATTTTGAAAATGCCCCAGTCAGCACGTCTGAACTGGGTGTGGAAGAATTATTTTGAAAATATGATTTTTCAGGCTTTGAAACCTTATCTTGAATGGTTTTGGGCAGACGAAATCCTCAAAATGATATGATTGAGTAGGGAATGAGGAAATCGTGATGGGACTTTTAGATGGAAATTCCAAAATGGTGGGAAATGAGAATTTTGATCAGGTCTCATGGGTGAGACCAGATACTATTATTGGAATGATTCAGGTTTAGCCCTTAACCTGGATGGGACGAAAATATATCAAGATGAATTTGAAATGAGGAAAGGAATAAACGAGGGTCTTGATGGGACATTTTGGAAAATGTCTTGTGAAATGAAGCTCAAGTGGAATCCTATCCTGGATGGATATACAAAGCATGGGTTCCTTGATGGGAAGAACCATGATGGGACTGGAAGAAAACATCTCGTCAAAGCGAGGAATCTCATTGGAATGAGACTCAGGTTTAACCCAAACCTGCAAGGAAGATACCTCGCGAAGCGAGGTTTCGGGTCAACTTTTAACCTGGATAGGAAATCTACCATACGGATTTCTCAAATGGAGAAACCATAATGGGACCTTCGGAATTTGGACGAACAAATCCGAAAGGGGTTTGCGAAAGGAGGAAAATATAGGGCTCCCTAAAGCTTGGAAAAAGGAATGATTTTGGGCATCTCATTTGCTGAGACTGAGATAGCTTTTTGAAATCAATGGCCTCTCGCAGAAAATTTCAGGTTTTGACCCTTAACCTGAGTGGGAACACTATACGGAATCCTTGACTGAAGAAACCGCGATGGGATAGGAAGAGATACTTCAACTGAGTGAGGCAACTCTTCTGGAAGATATAGACAACGCTAGGTTGCATCAAAAATTGATATTGAATGTTTATTTCTTTCTTGGAATGGCTAAAATTTTTTGCCAATAAGATAAATTATAGTAGATTCAAATGCTTGAAAATGTGCACGTATGTGCGAAGATATTCTCTCTTTTACCTAGAGTATTTCCTCCAATGAGGTTAACTTCTTGGTCTTAACAGTCAAATTCACAAAGATTAGTGCCGATGATTTTCTTTAAGGAAGCTATTTATTTCCTTGATATGAGAATAGAAGAAATATTCTTAATTTCATAAAAGCAGGAAATGAAGAGATATTGATAAAAGAATTTTGCATGAGAAAAGATGACTTTTGGCAACTTTGGCAGTTTGATATCCGGGTGTTTTCCTCACGATGATCTTTTTGCACTCTTTTTGAGTCATCGAGCTTTCTCGGTTTTTCACATCATCCTTCATTTGGATGGGTCCTGACTTTTCTCTCTCTTTTTTTTTTAGGGAAGGGTACGTTACAAACTCCTTCATCTTGGAGATGTTCCGATCCTTCTTTTATCTCAGGGATTCTATTGATCTCACTAGCTCAAAAGGTCTTTAGATGATATCTGAAATCAAATATCTTTTAGGGTTTGTCGGTAGGCTCATCGCACTCGCCTTCATCTCGACGGTGATCTGAACTTTCCTTGGAAGGATCCGTCACAAACTTCATCATCTTGGAGATGTTTCAAATCTTCTTTGGCCCTGGGGGTCTGCTCGCTTAATTCGCCTTCATCTTGACGACAATTGAGAGATCCCTTTTGCGAATATTTGATTGCAGCTTAGAAAATGAGAAGATATGGATTAAGTGGATTCTTTTGTAGCTCAGGATATTCCCACTGCCTGATTGCCAGAAAGTCATTTTGAAACATGCGCCATAGCCAAGATCAATATCAATTTGCTTATGGCTTTTCAACATCATTGAAGATTTCTTTCATTGTTCATATCGAGGACATTTCTTACATCCTTTCGGTTGATCGTCAGGAAAAGATTTGAATTTTACCTCTTTTTCGCAAAAAGTTTCACCTTTTTGGAAGGAAATACAGGAGGTAATCTGAGAAAATTCTTTTTGTGGAGTAAGAATACTTAGAATCAACAAACGCTTTTAGCAAATTGGCAAAGTTTTCATGGATTCTTTGTGAAATAATCACTCAATATAGATTTTGATGAGACCTTGAGTTGCAATCTTTTGATTTTGGGAAATACATGACCAGCAAAAGCTGGAACCTTTGAAATACATGACCAGCGAAAGCTGGAACCTTTGAAATACGTGACCAGCGGAAGCTGAAACCTTTTTGAGATACATGACCAGCGAAAGCTGAAACCTTTTGGAATACATGACAAATAGACATTGAGATTTTTTTTGGATTACCTGTCCAGCGAAAGCTGGAACCTTTGAAATACGTGACCAGCGAGAAGCTAGAACCTTTTGAAATACGTGACCAGTAAAACTGAAACGTTTAAGATACATGACCAACAACAATGCTGGAACATTTTGGGAAATACATGACCAACGAGTGTTGGGTCTTTTGGGAAATACACGAATGGTTATGAAAAACTGGTTTTTAATAAAAAGATTGAGAATGATCGAAATTTGGAGACTATAACCCGAGGTTTGAGAAAATGGTGATTTTTTTTTGAAAACATTGTGCCCAGAGGTTGGAGAATTGATAATCTTGAGAGATTTGGAGATATGAAGGTTTGGAAATGACAGATTTTGAGAGATTGAAACCCAAAGGTTTGGTAATGAGAGAATGGAGAAATTGCAGCCTGAAAGTTTGATTTATGGGATAGGTTGATTTTGGGAGCTCGACAATTGTGAGTTGGGATTTTTTTTTTTTGAAATATATGACCAGCGAGAGTTGGGTCTTTTGAAAATATACGACCAAAAGCTGAGTTCTTTTTTTTTGGGAATACATGACCAGCAAAGCTGGAACGTTTGAAATGCGCGACCAGCGAAAAGCTGGAACGTTTGAAATACCTGACTAGTGAAAGAGCTAGAACGTTTGAAATACATGACCAGCGAGAAGCTGGATCCTTTTTTGGAAATACTTGACCAGCGAAAGCTGGAACGTTTGAAATACATGACCAGCGAAATGTTGGAACGTTTGAAATACATGTCCAACGAGTGTTGGATCTTTTGAAATACCTGACCAACAGAAACTGGGACGTTTGAAATACCTGACCAGCGAGAAGCTGGAATGTTTGAAATATATAACCAACGAGTGTTGGATATGACCAGCAAAAAGCTGGAACGTTTGAAATACCTGACCAGCAAGAAGCTGGAACGTTTGAAATGCATGCCCAACGAGTGTTGGATCTTTTGAAATACCTGACCAGCAGAAGCTGGGACATTTGAAATACCTGACCGGCGAGAAGCTAGAACGTTTGGAATATATGACCAACAAGTGTTGGGTCTGACCAGCAAAAAGCTGGAACGTTTGAAATACCTGACCAACAAGAAGCTGGAACGTTTGAAATACATGCCCAACAAGTGTTGGATCTTTTGAAATACCTGACCAGCAGAAGCTGAGACATTTGAAATACCTGACCAACGAGGAGCTGGAACGTTTGGAATATATGACCAACAAGTGTTGGATCTTTTCGGAAATACCTGACCAGTAAAAACTGGGACGTTTGAAATACCTGACCAGTAAAAACTGGGACGTTTAAAATACCTGACCAGTAAAAACTGGGACGTTTGAAATACATCAGCTTTTGAGAGATTTTAAATCAGAACTTGAATTTTGTAGAAGAAAGGATTTTGATCAAAAGATTGAATGTAGAAAGTTATTGGTGCGAGGGTCAGATCCTCCAAATGAGCTCAATGGATGATCGGAGGTTTTTGGAAAATACCCCAGTGCGAGGACTGGTTTGCAAAAGATGAGCTAAACAAAGTGAGATTTTCAGAGAAGAAAGATTCTTTAGTAAAATTTAATGGACCATCATAGTTTAATTGCATGTGGTCGACTTTCAGGATTTTGTCCCCTTGTCTTGAACCGGGGAAATAAAAAGAGAATACCTCATTGACAGGAGGCATCAGGTTTATCCCTTAACCTGAAGGGGTAAATTTTAAAGATAAAGGTAGATGAAATTTTAATAAGATTGGAAAATTTGTTAAAACTTGACATAAACGAGCATTAGCTTGATGTAAATTTGATTAAACCAAAATGAATCAAATGAAATGAAAAATAAAGACCACAAGACTAATTAAGAATTAACAAAATTTGAGGAAAAGAGCTTTTGTCTAATCCTGCCTGCATATGATGGGAGAAGATGATTATGGATTAAAATAAAATGCCCCAGTACCATGGAGGAGAATGTAAGAATTGATAGAAGATCATTATTTTATTGAAATGGCTCTTTTGAAGAGTACAAAGGCTTCAAAATGAATGTTCTAAATATAAAATTTCTTCAAATGCAGAGCATTGATGGGATCTGGCATTTCCACTCCATCTGCGTTGATTAGACGATATGAATTGCGAGGAAGTGCTTCCTTAACCACATAAGGGCCTTCCCAATTGGATGCCACTTGCCCCGTGGTCGATGCTTGAGATGAGCTGTCGATCTGAGCACCAAATCGTTGACTTGAAATTTTCTCTCAATGACAGACTTGGCATAATGTCGAGCTATCCTCTGCCGATAAGCTTGAGCATGTTCTGCTACTTTGAGCCTTTTTTCATCCAGTAAATCTAGCTGCACCAATCTCTGCTGCTGATATTGATCAAGTGGCAATTCTATAAAAGAAGCAAATTTGAGAGCGGGCTTCTGGACATGGAGAGACAATACCACTTCAGTTCCGTAAACAAGTTTTGAAGGAGTGGCATTAGTCGGAGTCCGAATGGTGGTCCGATATGCCCAAAGTGCGTCATGAATTTTCTCATGCCAATCTCGACCTGTCTTCACAGTCCTTTCCAAAATACGAATCAAGATTTTATTGATGGCTTCTGCTTGGCCATTCCCCTGAGGATAATAAGGAGCTGAGAAATGATGGGAAATTCTGAATTTAGAACAAGAGGTTTTCATTTTCTCATTTTTAAAATGGGTTCCATTGTCTGAGACAATATCATGTGGAATTCCGAAGCGGCAAAGAATGTTCTTGTGAATAAAAGAAACCACGTGGCGGCCTTCTACTGTGCGCAGAGTAACAACTTCGACCCATTTTGTGAAATACTCTGTCGCAGCCAGAAAGTATTTGTGTCCGTTGGAAGCAGAGGGAGTAATCGGGCCGACGACGTCGAATGCCCACATAGAAAATGGCCAAGGAGAAACAACTGATTGTAGATATGCGGCCGGAGCATGAATGTAAGGCGCGTGCAATTGGCACTCGACGCACTTCTTCACAAATTGATGACAATCCTGCTGCATGGTGTTCCAGTAGTATCCTGCTCGAACGATCTGCTTGACGAGAGTCTGATAGCCGACATGGCCACCACAAATCCCTTCATGTGCCTCTTGGATAACTTCCATAGCTTCTTCTTTGTCTAAGCACCTTGAATACTCAGAACTGAACCCGCGGCGGTAGAGGACATTAGCGAGAATGAAATAACGGGTAGACATACGTTGTATTGCACGTTGATCCCTTTTTGACATCTCTGGTGGAAATTCGCCAGTCTCAATGAAATTCTTGATATTTTGATACCAAGGCTTCTCCTTCTGATTGACCTGGTTTACTTGCATAGTTGAATCGAAAGCAGGTTGCTCAAGTCTGCCAACTTCGAAAGAACGACATGATTCACCACCTTTGAAGGATAAAATGGAGCCTAGACTGGCTAAACCATCAGCTATTTGATTATGCTCTCTTTTGATATGATTGAGCTGAAATTCTTCGAAGCTGTCTACAAGAGCTAAGACGATCTTCTGATATGGAATTAACTTGGAATCTTTCACTTGCCATTCAGTGTTAACTTGACTGACAACAAGTAGTGAATTGTCAAAGGCATGTACTCTCTTGATATTGAAACTTTGCAGATTTTTGAGGCCTTGTATTAAAGCTTCATACTCGGCCATATTATGAGTGCATTGGAAACCAAGCTTGAGGGAATAAGGGATCATTTCTTTTTCTGGAGTGATTAACAAGACTCTGATCTCGATGCCAGACATATTTTTAGAACCATCGAAGAAAAGGTTCCAAACTGGAGGCTGTTGGATATTACAGATGTGCTCATCAGGAAAATCATCTTCTGCTTTAATTTCTTCCGTTAAAGGGAAATCTGCCAACTGATCTGCGATCGCTTGGCCTTTGATTGACTTTTGAGAAACATATTCTAAGTCATATTGCATTAGGAGGACTTGCCACTTCGCAATCCGTCCAGTGAGAAAGGGTTGTTCCAAAATGTATCTGAGAGGATTAAGGTTCGATAGGAACTTGATTTCAGAAGCCAACAAGTAATGTCTTAACTTCTGGCACATCCAAACCAGAGCTAGACAATTTTTCTCCATCTGAGAATACTTCTTTTCATAATCAATGAAAGTTTTGCTCACGTACTAGATGACGTGCTCTATCAGGCTGCCTTCTTCATACTGAGCGAGGAATCCACCACAGGCATTCTGATTGACAGAAATATATAGTAGGAGAGGTTTTCCCAACTTTGGCGGCTTCAAAATTGGTGGATTAAGAAGATACTGCTTGATGCGCTCAAACGAGAGCTGACATTCCGATCCCCATTCAAATTTAACTTCTTTCCTTAGCAAATGGTTAAAAGGCTCGCATCTCATGGCCAGATTAGAGATGAATCTGCGAATAAACTGAATACGCCCTTGAAGGCTTCGCAGTTCTCTGAGATTAGTTGGGGGCGACATGTCAATAATGGCTTTTGCCTTAGCCGGATCCACCTCGATCCCCTTTTTGCTGATAATGAAGCCGAGCAATTTGCCAGACTCAACTCCAAAGACACATTTATGAGGGTTAAGTCTCAATTTGTAAAGAATAAGTCTTTCAAAGACTTGACTAAGAGCATCAAGATGATCCTCTTCTTCTTTAGACTTAACCAAAATGTCATCCACATACGCATTCATATTCTTGTGCATTTGATCGTGGAAAATAACGACCATCGCCCTTTGATAGGTTGCCCCGACATTTTTGAGCCCAAATGGCATTACAGTGTAGCAAAAGTTTCCCCATGGAGTAGTAAATGAAGTCTTGGACTGATCACGAATGGCCAGCTTGATCTGGTTATAACCTGAATATCCGTCCATGAAAGAAAACATGGCATGACCGGCTGTGCTATCGATCAACAGGTCAATATTAGGAAGTGAATAATCATCTTTCGGGGTTGCCTTATTGAGATCTCTGAAATCAATGCAGATCCAAACTTTTCCGTTCTTTTTAGGGACTGCTATGATATTTGCCAACCAATCTGGATAATCAATGGCCCGGATGAAGCCTGCTTTTAACAAATCTTCAAGTCCTTCCTTGACTTGCTGCTCAATTCGAGGGTCTAACTTCCTCAATTTCTGCTTGATTGGTCTGGCTTCTGGTTTCAACTTGAGTCGATGCTCAACCAGCTTGATATCCAATCCTGGCATATCTTCATAAGTCCAAGCAAATACTTCCTGATGCTTTTCGAGGAATTGGATGAGTCTAGCTTTCTCAATTTCGCTCAGACTTGACCCGATTTTGAGAATTTTTGGATCATCTTCTGACCCAATGTTGATATCCTCAGTTGGATCTTGAACCAAAGATGAGGGTTCATCCTGCTTCTGAACGTGAGCAAATTCTGGCAATTCCTGAATGGTGGAATCAAATTCGGCTTGCTCTTCAGTCTGTTCTGCTGCCTGACTCACTTCTGCTCTGTCTTTCATTTCAGGAAATCTTGCCAATTTTAGATACTTGGAATTGATAACAAATCTTGTCATTGATTCAGGAGTTAATGGTCCTGAAAACGTAAGAGAGGTTGTTTAAGAGAAAGTATGAGCCAAATCAAATTTTGTATAAAGCAGAGAACAATGACATAGACAAAGTATAAGAAGGAAATGATAGATGCCCGAATAGAAAATTTGATCTTTCATTGATTGAAGTAAAGTATTTACAAGACTCTGAAAAAGATGAGACTGTATTGTCCCTACGAGATTTAAACAAAGAAATGAGAACTGAAAAGCAGAAAAAACTAAGGCATCATCTCTTTATTGGCTCTCTCTGACAAAAATGGTCTTCTTGCTGGAATCCTGGCCGGTGAACCCCAACCCTGAACTGTCTGCATGCGGAACTGGAATGATGGGCTCTATCATGCCGTCTTCATCTTTCCCCATGCCTCGGAATGGCTGATATCCATGTTTGATCAACAGATCGAATCCCTTTCTTGCTTTGGAAAACTGAGGTAATAAGGGATGATCTTTAAAGGAGGTGTAATTAATGCGGCCTCCTAATTTGAAGAAACAAGGTCCCTGCCATTGGGCCGTGACTGCAACGTTCTCTTCTTCCATGACATCTTTCAGTTTTAACATCTCTAGACTGTCACTGAGATTGATTTCCTCTGCATCCCGGATGCTAGGTATATATGCTGTGAAGGTCAGACGGGGAATCATAGGTTGTGGCAGCCTTTCTTCAGGGTCTTCGCCCAAAATGGTAGTAATCATTCCACCCTTGGACCACTTGATGCACTGGTGGAGAGTTGATGGAACTGCATTGGCGTTATGGATCCATGTTCGTCCCAACAAAAGATTGTAAGTTGGTGGCACATTGACGACATGGAATAAAACTGTGTGCACTGAGTAGTTGATAAAGATTTCCAGGAAGATCTTGCCCTTGGCAGTCTGCCCGTGATTATCAAAGCCATAGATGGTGATGGGATCAGGCACATATTCTTCTTCTTTCAATCCCAGAGCTTTCGCTGTCATTTCTGGGCGAATGTTTAGACTGCTGCCTCCATCAACAAGAACATGTGGGACAGTCATGCCCCTGGTTCTTACCACGATATACAGTGCATTGTTGTGGAATGAATGAGGCTTAGGTAAGTCCTCATCAGAGAAAGTAATAGGCGCATTGGTCATTGCTTGATTTACAATCTGCGCCATGTATTCGGGCGTGGTGCCCGGTTTCACCTTGATCTTCCTCAATAGATCATCTAGTTTTTCCTTGTGCTGGGAGAGTCGTGAGTCAACTCAAAAATGAAGATGTTGGAGAGCGCTGTAATCGGCTTCTGAAGGCTTTTGGCCTGCTCTTCTGCTGATTTTGAGGTTTCTGCTTCCTCCGCGCAGGTCTCCTTTCTCAGAAATCTTTTTGGAAAAACTTGGGTTTTCCCACTCTCTACTGACGTGTTTCTGATGTTAAAAAATGAGAGGATATCCCCTCTCTGAGATGCAGGCTGAGCCTGACGTAGAACCATTACCTGATGCTGCAAACTTATTTCCTTGCTGGAACAAGGATGTATGTGACTCTGTGGGAGAAAAGAATCTTCTGAAATGGTTTATGCCGAGTGCTTCGGAAATGGGGCAGACAAGATGTCCATTTTGCCCTCTTCTTCATCCTCGATGAGGATGCTTTTATCGATGCAATCCTGGATCAGATGCTTTAGGACGAAGCAATATTCAGTGTCATGGCCCATTGCCCTGTGGAACTTGCAATACTGTTCCTTAAATCTACCCATGAGCACTGGCGGATCTGCAACCTTGGGAAGTTTCACCATCCCGTGAGACAGCAAGTATTCCAGAATTTTGTCCAGTGGCTGGTCGAGGGGAGTGAACTTCCGATCCCTGCTCCAGTTTATATGTTTGGGCTTTTCTTGAAGGTCCCCCTTTTGTTGAGGACCTGTCGGGAGAGGCTTGTCATTGTTCTTGAAGAATTTGCCCTTTCTGCTTCTATTCTGCTCAGGCTTCGTACCACTGCCACGGCCCTGCTTGCTGCTACTGCCCTGATCATCCCGGGAACCTCGGCGGAGTAGGTGAAGTGTGCTTTCTTCTTTGGGTCTGGGATATTTTTGGCCAAAGCAACACCCTCGTACATCCCGTTTTCTACTCCCATCTCGAGCCATTCTGCTCGCTCTGTCAGTTCGATAAAAGATTTGGAGGGATATGGGAAAAGGAGACTTTTCAGAGGTTGACAAAAATTGTTGAGGATGACCTAGAGGGCATGCTCCTGAGAAATGGGATTCCTCATTTTGTTGCACAGGCTCCTCCATTTGTGAATGAAGTCCCTGGCCTTCTCATTGGGTTCCTGTTTCAGATTGCACAGGTGGTTCAGGGTGGGCAGAGCTTCCGTGTTGAACAGGAAGCGCTCAACAAACATGTTGACGACTTTGTCAAAATCCCTTAGTTCGATGGGATTGACATGCTCAGCATACCATTTGGCAGCTATCCCCTCCAGACTGTGGGGAAAACAGAGAAATAGAGCACGGTTGTCTTCGCTGAACCGGGCGCATTCCGCAAAGAACATGGCAAGGTGAGCCTTAGGATCCCCGGATCCATCGAATTTAATGAACTTTCTGGGGAGGTTCTCCAGATTGATGTCCCCTTCCAAGCCGAGGTAGAAATCCTGTCTGGTGTATGACCTTTTTCCTTTATCCCGGACTTGCAGGTCTTTGACCATTTTTGTCAGTGTCTGGATCGAGTCCTCTGTAGGGGCCCCATATTTGGGTTTGTTCACTGACACTGGCTCTTCCACTGGCCTCTTGGATTGCCGCAGATGTTTCGGGATGTAGATCAGCTGCTCTTCCTCCTCAGAGATCTCTTCCACTGACTCGGAGCCTTCAGAAGTACTGTCACGTTGTACTTTCTGCTTGGTGATCTTGACTGGCTTTTTTATGTGCTTCTTCTTAGCCTTGGTCTTAGAAGCTGCCTTCTTTGGAGCCGCCTTAGCCTTCTCGGCCATCATTTTAGTCATCATTTTCTGAAAAACCCGGTACATGGCCGGATCAACATCACTCTCATCTCCGAAGTCATGCCTTTTGGATAATCGGGGAGAATTCATCTCCTCTGGCTCGCTGTCACTGTGTTGTTGAGCGGCCCTCTTATCAGCCCTTGTCTGAATCATTTTCAGATGCCAAAGCTTTCCTACAGAATATGGGAATGGTTAGAGTATGGAGAAGCTTTTTTGAAAATCATAATTTCTTTGAGAAAAAGCAAGAAATGAAGGGATTTGGTAGACAATTTCAAGAGATTATCCCGTTACCCGGGATTGGGTCATCACACGATTTGTGATAATTGTGTTACCATTTGCTGATAACAGAGAAATGTGCCTTGTTACCTAGGCGAGGTCGTCAACCATGAGAAAATATATTTGAAGAAAATGTGGAAGGAATGTCCTATTTACCCGGGATGAGGTCGTCACCCAAAATTTGTGACTATTTGTGCTATAAACAAAATACAGGAAATAAAATTTTGGCCAAAAAGTAATTTTTATTGATATTAACATTCAAAGACAAAGAGAGGGTGGGCAAACAGTTTGCCACCACCCTTGATATTCAGATGATACATTTGGTCCAGGAAATATAAACAGAGAAATAAAGGAATCCCAGGTATATTTGGCGACATGATATGCCCCAGACCACTGATCCGACTGCAGGTTGAATTCTGGCACGTTGCCTGTCGGGAAACGGGTGTTGGCACAAACCTGCTGCTGTGAAAACTGCCTCAGACATCGTTCTGGCTGATAATCAACACAAAAGAAAGGGCCCATCAACTTGTAGCGCTTGTCACGTGCATAAGTGTATCGAGGAACAGTCTCTCTTCTGTCAAAGAAATCCCAAGTAATCTCCTCCTGATGCAGCTTCTCGATCAGAGCTCGGCATTGGATTACTGTCTTTGGCTGCTTATTGTTGAATCTAAAAGAACTGGCCTTCGAGGGAACGTGGCGTAGGAACCACGACTGCAGGGCGTAAGTGCATCCTTCTACCAGAATGGTCTCCCCAAGAGCAAATCGAGCCAAGCCTCTGTAAAGGAAGGCTAATGCGGCCATAGAGACTGAGAGCTGACGGGTCTGCTTGCTTCCCCATCTTCAAAAGAGCTGGGCGACTCTAATATCTATGAAATTCTGACCATCTTGGAAGAAAGCTAACCCCACTGTGCACAGGAACATGGCATGCTGAATTCTGTCTCTCGCTGCTCGAGATAGAGTGCCAACCTCTTTGTAGGCTCCGTACTTCTGGTATAGTTCGAATAGGTCGATGAACTGATTCCCACCAATCTCAGTGAGAGGCCAGGATCTGCTCCCCGTTGCTCTTGCTAAGGCTTCTCGAACATCCACCCCTTTGATGTTGATCAAAAATTGCTGCTCGACAGGATCATCTGGCTGATCAGCTGGTTCGGGCAATCCCATAATATCATTGAACTCATCCATCAGCAGAGTCATCTCTCCCCAGGGAAACCAAAATGTGCAGGTACGTGGATTCCACCATTCTGCCATAGCCTGAATCAGGGCTCCATTGATGGTTCGCTTGCCTACCGCTGACGCCATCTCCAACCCACAGTCATCCAAGTGGTCTGGGAACATACGTGAGAAGGTGGCGAACCAAGAATAATACCACCGAGGGAAGAAAGGTCGAGACTGAATGACCCGCAGATCTGGGGGTCCATCCTGAATTTGATAAAAGACATGATCTCGGGGGAAGACAACATCGAGGGAATTTGACGCCATTGAGATGATACTGGGGTAAAAGAAGAAATAAGGAGAATTAGATAGAATGCAGGACTTATGGATAGACTCTTTTAAAGAATCAAACCTGGAAACTTTTGAAAAAGGTTGATGAAAAATTTTAAAGGAATTTTTCAGGGTTTCTGAAGAAAGATATGATCTGAAAGGGAAAAGAAATGTAGGTAGATAGAAATATACACCTGGGGTTTTGAAAATAAGAGTAAGTTTTTGAATAATACACCCAGGGTTTTTGAAAAGGGTTTGATACATATATATGAAGGAATAAGAGAATTATCATACAATTAAAGCTGCACAAACAAGGATGCACATACAACACTCCCTAAAGGCTGACTCTAAATGCAGTATTTGAAATGGCTTGTAGGACCTTAATCCTAACTCTAGGGTTCAAATCATCTGATTCCAATCAAGATACGCCGATATACCCAAGCCGAAGCTCGAAGTACGTGGCATAGAAATATTTCTCCGGTTCTAAGGTAATGGCTTCCCAACATCCTTGAGCACCTATCGATATACCTCGGACTATGGCCCTTAGGTACGTGGTAGGGGGGCGCGAACCCAAATAAGTGGTCCAGTTGTGAGGCTCTCTCCCGAACTATGGTTCAGTGAGACAACCTAGCAACGTGAAGACCGAAACAAAATAGGTAGGGAGGTTTTCAAAATATGCTCAAAATGCAAGAAATCAGATGGCTCTAATGCAAGTCCTAAAGAGATAGGTTAAAATGAAGAGAAGCATACACTTGCATACATTGTTTTTACATTCAATCCCTAGAATTGAGGAGAGTTGTATTTAAGCCCTAAGTCTAATGTGAGTATGGAATAATCTCCTCAATATGGTCCTATCAAACCATACTTAAATCCTATATGCAATGATGTCAGCTTTAGGGCAGAGTCTAGGCTCCCTAAGGTTTGCATGGAAATGAAGCTGACATTTGAAGAATAAAGACTTAGATAATATCAAAGCAAAGAAGAAAAAGCATTAAATTCGACCGGACGAAGACGAAGTCCCATCTCGGTCGCCAAAACTGTGATGATCACAAAATTTTTCCTCTCGTGGTTTCTCTCTCTTCCTTCTCTTTTCCTTTCCAACCTCTTATTTTCCTCCTTTTTGAAGGGAGACAATAAAAGGCAAAAAAGAAGAGAGAAGGAAAAAAAAGAAAGGAAAAGAAGAGAAGAGGAACTCTTTTGCGGGTCTCACTTAACCTTAGTTTTGAAAATATTTAAAATAACTCGCCTCCATTTTTGAAATATTTGCGGGAAAACTGGGAGACGGGATCCGCTCGTCGGTACGAGGTTCGACCATTCCTGGCGCCTTTACCAGGGGTAATCGAACCAAGGGTCGAATTTATGCCTTTTGTTTTTGCTAAGAATTTATCTAAGAAATTATTCTAAGTCTAAATGCACAAAGAATCATGCTTATGCGAATGCAAAGATGTATGCTCTTTTTAAAAATATTTTGAAGAATTTCTAGGTGAATATGATAAAGTGAGGAAATGATTCCTAACTTAGAACTTAAGATTAAAGTTTTAAGTTTTTAGAATAATCAAGAGCTTGGGAAAATAAATCTGGATTTTGGAAATTGATTTTGAAGTTTTGAGATAAAAAGAGAAGGAAATTTTCAAAGTCACAAATGGACTTTAAATTTAGAAGTTTGAACTTGGATGAATATTTGGAATGGAATTGAATTCCAATTTTGAAGTTTTGAATGTGGGAAATCTAAAGGAATTGAGAAATGGGATTTGCAAAAGTTGGAATTTCAAGATGAATTCTGAATCCAAGTTCTGGATTCTGAATAGAGTTTTTAGTTGATTTTTGGATTTAGGATCCGAAATAGGGACTTGATTTGAAATCTTGAAATGAAGAGGAATTGGCTTCTAAGAATTGGAATCAAAGTGGAATTTGGGTTTGAAATCTTGAATGGAATTGGATTCAAGATTTTGAATCCAAGATGGTATTTGGATCTGAAATCTGAGATCCAAGATAGGGTTGGACTCTGGATCCTAAATGGAATTGGATCTGAAGTCTGAGATCCAAAGTAGAATTGGATTCTGGATCCTAGAATGAATTTGGATCTGAAGTCTGAGATCCAAGATAGGATTGGGTTCTGGACCTTAAAATGGAGTTGGATCTGAAGTCTGAGATCCAAAGTAGAATGGGATTTTGAATCCTAAATGGAATTTGGATCTGCAATCTGAGATCCAAAGTAGAATTGGTTTTGGATCCTAAGGTGGATTTGGATCTGAAATCTGAGATCCAAAGTAGAATTGGGCTTTGGATCCTAAAGGGGAATTGGATATGAAGTCTGAGATCCAACATGAATGTTGAATCCTGGATCCTAAATGGAATTTTGGATCTGTAATTGAAGATCCAAAGTGGAATGGAGTTTATACTTGGAAATCTGGATCCAAGTTGAAACTAGGATTTGGGTTTTGAGAGTCCAAATGGGACTTTTGAGGATGGATCTGGGTTTCGAAGACCCAGATTGAATTTAAAATTTAAGAAGAGTCAAGATTCAAAATCAATCTCAAACTTTGATTTTGAAGATAAGAAGATAAACTTGATTTGAATTTGAAGATGAATCAGAAATTTCAAAGTTAAATTGAACTTTGAAATTGAATTTTGAATTGAGTTGGAAATTTGAAGTTTTGAATATAAAATGATTTTGGAATTTCAAAGTCAAATTGGACTTTGAAATTGAATTTTTGAATCTGGAAATGAAATAGAATTGGATTTGGATAAGATTTGATTTAAGAAGAATCACTTGGAATTTTGAAAAGGAAGTTTTGAAAATATGATGCAATCCTATCCTATATGATGAATGAATTTGAATAAGTTTGGAATTTGAAAAGCTATTTTATTCTCTAAATGAATTAAAATAAGATTGAAAATATAATACATCCTTGACTATGGTCATTGAATGTATTATATGATAATCTATATCTAAATTCAAAAAGAAGAATAAAATACATTTTTAGTGCTTTTATAGAATTTAAAATGAAATTAACTCTCAATATACCCTGACTATGGCCATTGGTATATATTTTGAATTAATTTTAAGTTAATTTCTGATAAAAGAATACAATATTTTAGGCCAAATATGATGAATTTTGAAAATGGATCCAGTGTTATTTTGTAAAAGATAAAAGTGCTAAGTTTTGTCCACACCCTGACTATGGCCATTGATATGGATCATCAACTTAGCATTTATTATCTCTTACGAAATGGTGCATGTGCCATTCGTGTTTCACCATTGTGGGAATTTTGAGAAATAAAGGAAAAATGTATGAAAACAAACAATTCATGATATTTACAATGCTCATTCATTCTACCTAAAGCAGGAAATGTAAATTTTCATTCAAATCTAGCTATTACAACATGTAAGATCAATTTTACAACCCCAAGTAGTGATATCTTTCACACATTCCTGCAAAACAACTAGGTTAGTATGAAAAGAGAAGGAAAATTTTGCATATTTTCAAACGTACAAGATATGGGATACTCACATGCCACGGTTTTCATGAGAAATGATATATATGTGAGTATGCATATTTATATGTATACATATACCTATATATGAATATGTATACCTATGTAGATATAAGTATACATATATATATTTATATACATATATATATATATATTTACATATATACAACATGGATAGTGATATGCATGGCGGGGGAAGGTGCTGTGATGACTAAAGGGAGTGATGATGAAGGTTTTGGTATATGATAATGAATTGTAGATATGTTGTTGCATGGTAATGTCACTGTATTGGCAGCAGTATGACAAAGGTATAAGACAAATGGGATGGTGATTGTATATATGATACTACAATAGGGGTAACGAAATGGAACTGTAATGCTTGAGTGGCTGGTACTCACTGTTTGTGGAATGCTTTTAAGCATCTCTCAAAGGTTGGAGTATGACATAAGTTTACAGACTTATGAAGATACCAATGTTGTGCTCTGTAGGAGGTCTTATCTATGGAATGGGAATGTATCATAAGGTGTAGGATAAGCTATGGCTACTAAGGGAAAATGGGAAAATATAGATTTTAAGGATTTGCCTGTTACTGTAACCTGTGAACATGCAAGGAGGTGACATGCTCACAGTTAGGCAGTGGTTGGTGGCTGGACTGCTTATGACAGTGAGGTCTGTGAGGCTATGGTAAGGCATAGAGATTGGTAACTTGAGTGACATATGGCCTGTAGATCACATGTAACAGGGTAGAGATCTATCCTAGAAGAGAAACTTGCGCCCCAGCTGAGACCTCATGGAGACAACAATTGGGTTGGAAACCAGTTTTGACACCTACTCAGACCCGATTTCACAAAAAGAAAAGGTGAGCCCAGGAGGCCGAAATGGATGTGCTGACCATCCCGACCAAATTATTGAAATTAGCCACCCCTGAACCCCTGAATGTTGACAGTAGATTAATCACAAATGACAGGTAGGTGTGAGGGGCATGATCAACCATGGACAGATTAGTGAATACAAAATCTCAATGTAATTCAGTGATTCAATCGGACGAACATAGGAATTTTGGTTATCAGTTAACTCCAAGTGTCACATTTGGTTAGATGGAGGATTCAAATGATCAATTCCTTGGGCTGTATAATCATACAGCCAATAAACTGATTCTCAGTTTCAAAGATGATTGACTGGTGATAAACAGTCCCTATTGCCACCTCTAGCCCGCCAGAGACCACATTCCTCAGCAGGTCAGACACAAAATCGATTTGCTCCTTCTTTTATAGCCTCACTAATTTATAGAGAAAGTATTGCAATAATGATATATACCTATATATACAGATGATGAAAGTCTGCAGGATAAGGAAATAAAAGGGCATATTATAATTCAAACCCAAACAAGGAGCTGGAAGATAATTATATCTATCTGTTCAGCAACATCTTCCAAAATAGTGAATGCCAAGTTGTAATCTATGTCTTCAAAACTAAATCATGTAGATGTAAAAGAGCATGGAAGAATAAGCATGACAAATGTTATCACGCGGATGTTTGCAGGAATAATAGAAAAATCAATGAAAAGATGAAATGTGGTGGGGCAATAAATAAGAAAATGAATAAGCAGATAAATAAACAAATGATGTGATTATGAGTTTCAAATGGATACCTGCCATTGAACATCGTGTCAACATCCCACCAATCATGAGATGAGTTTGCCATATATCCCCTCAAATTAAGCCCACGCAAAGAATTTGCTTAGGCCATTAATATTGACTTACAACAAACAAATAGCAGAATTAAGGATTCTGCAAGTTCTCTTGCCGCCAACTTGAATTCAGTGAATATGGAAGATTTGAGACATGTTTACCAATACCACTATATCATATCACAAACCTAAGAAAGAGGCGCAACGAAGAGTTGTATTTATTTTATTTTATATATATATATATATATATATATATATATATATATATATATATATATATATATATATTTTGAAATTTCAAAGTATGCTGTCTTTCCTTCCAATTGTTGACATAACGAAGTTGTCTACTGTTTCGAGAGGAGGTGGCAAACCAAGCCGAACGCCTCTCTGAAGGATTCCTACTAATGGGTTTAACACAGAGACAATTATTCTACTAACATTTACACCCCTGCTTATGACAATTATTCAATCTTACTGAATTAAACCAATAAATGACCCCTACTATGAGTCGATCCACCAGGGACCTGGGCTTCCAGACTCATGTTCAAGCTAGTGAACCAGTGTCGGCAAATTGACCCGACCTTCCAGAAAAGCGAGACCTATATTATACCCAAGTGCATACCTATGAGGGGATGAGAATTGGGAAGCCACAAGAATGCTCACACGATGACGATTCATGCGCCACAGTAGCCCATCTCAGATTGGGTATCCATGGAAAACAGATGGCATAAAAGAAAGGGGAGGAACCTATGATCTAACCCATCTAGTGGTGAATGGAAACAGAACACTTCCTTCAGCAGGGAGGCTACCATTCAGCAAAATAACCCTTAGGATTGCCTCAACTGTTTATGGATGGCATCGTTTTCAGGTTCTCCCTTTTTTTTTTTTTCAGATGGGTGTTTGATATACAACGACCTTCAGATGATGGAATAAGGTCCCGAAGATAACATAATGAAATAGATTAAAGAAATGCTGATCTAAAAAAAAAACGTAATCCAGCTATTAGGGGGACTTTGACATGAAAGGAAATTGACGCAAAGTATGAACTGAAACCACTAAAGGTATAGTGACTCGACTCTTGGGGAGGGAACATGCCTAAACACTGGAAGGATGTGAGGTCTATTAGCAATTTCTGGCAGCCGAGCCTGATCTGATATTGAATCAGATCGGAGGCTATTGGAAGAATAAAAAACTAAAAGGAAATTAAGTCGAATGGGATCCACGAAACTATACAGAGACAAGGAGGGGATAGATGATACTCCGCGGCGTGTAAGAGGGAAATACAAGAAATGATATAACAATATGTAAAGGACATCATATTTAAAAGAAATGTAAATATCAGAATTATTCATTCCGTTTATTATTGCACTAGAGAAGGTCAGTATTGCAATAAGCAACCCAACGCAGCTCCAGGGTGCCTTAATGGAGGCTAAAACAGAAAATCTTACAAGAAAATTTAGAGAAAATCAAAGAAGGAGAGGGGTACCCACCGTGTTCTTGCTACGGAACTCTAGAAGGAGGAGGTTTTTCTTCAGTAGCCTGGAGGGGAAGCTTGTTGGATGGAGAGTGGATTGAAATCCTTTCTTCTCGAGAAAACCCGATTGTGGATGATGTGTTACTTAGAGAAGGTTGATGGTGCGAAAAAAATGGGATCCTCTCGTTCTTCCCCTAGTGCTGCTCTTAAAGGGGAAGGACGAAGGTTCGAGAGGAAGGTTAGTTGAGGATCGAGGGTGAAGAGCGACGAAGGCCGTTTTGAGATCAACGATGGAAAGAGGAGAGGAGGGAGATGCGGGGGGAAATTCGTTGAAGCTTTCCTCATTTTCCAATAAGAGGATTCCTTTTGAGAAATTTTTGTAAAAATGGTTAGGAAAAATGAGGTTTTCAGCAAAATGGTTTCAAAAGCTTGCGAATCATCCATTTTCTTTATAGCTTTTCTCGATTTTTTTGGTTTTTAGTTTATTTTTCTATTTTTTTTTTGTAGTTTTAGAATAAAATCCTAAAGCTTTACGAGAAACCAAAGATTTGAAACTAATTTTTGTGTGTTTTTGTAAAATATTTACAAAAGGATTTTTTCTGAGAATTTAAAAACTATTTTGAGAAAATTTCTTCAGAAATGGGTTTTGATCCGGTTTTTGGGGAAATATAGATTTAAAGTCCTGGATTCGGATCCGAAGTTAACTTTGAATATACCAATATGAAATTTAATTCAGAAAATCTGAAGAATTTGCTTTGATTTCTCAGAAGATGGAGTCAGGGGCAAAAGGGTCATTTTGTAAATCTTTGAAAAATTTGGGGTGTTCACACACACCAACTTCAAACTTTAAAGAAAAATCCAAACAACTTTAACCTATGTTACATGCATTTTTCATAAAAAAAATGGAAGATACAAGGTGGAGGCTCTTCACCTTGAGGTTTTCCGACGAGGGAATGGATGTGGATCCGATTGGCGGTGCTAGAGCTCACTGCACTTGCCCCCACACAGCCTCACTCACCTCCCACAGCCTCACACACCACTCACTCACTCTCTCTCTCTTTTAGAGAAAATGGGGAAATCTGATGGGGGAGGAGAAGAGAAAAATTGTTTTCTCTCTCCTCACCCCCTCTTTATAAGCCCTCCATTGAGATGGAGGGTTGAGATTAGAGAGGAGGAGATGGAGGGTTCTCCCCTCACACACCCCTCCCTCTCTCTCAACCCCTTCTAGGTTAGGCTAGGTCCAAGGGGGCTTGACCCCCTTCAATAATAGACCTAGCTCAAGGGTGTACAACCCTTGAGCCTAGCTCCCAATCACTCTCCCTAAATTAGGGAGAGTGTGTCTCCCCTTTGACCCACCTTTTTGACCAAGGGTCAAAGTTTTTAAATGTTTTTTTTTAATTAAGTGGCTGAGGCTACACCCCTGGGGCGTCCAGCCTATGGGGGCTATGCCACCCACTCTTTGAAATCCCAAAAACCATCCTCCATTTTGAAAATTTCAACTTTTTAAAAAATCCCTCTTTAATGCCATTTTAAAATTTATTATTATTATTATTATTATTTTTGAATGGTAGCATGGGCTGAGCTCATGCTCACATGGGCCCCATGCTAACAAACTTTTCCAAATTCCAAATCAAGTCTTGAGAGATTTTTGAAAAAGCCTCTTTTAACTTTACAAAATTCCAATTTGAATATTTCATAAAACCTTGGTAGATTTTTCATTTAAAAGCTAGGTTTCAATAGTTTAAATAATTTCATTTCAAACCTTACCATTTATAAATTAAAACCTAAGTTTTAGATTTATTCATTTAGGTTTTCAATTCTGACAGAATTAGCATCGTCGTGACTCATATTTACCGATATACCTTTTTTTTTGCCAATTTTATGAAATAACAAGATATTTTTCTCGTTTAAGCCCAAAATTCGAAGTGAATCTATTTTAGTATAATACAAATCAAGTCTAAAAATATCGAGGTTCAATTCATTGCGGTTTTCTCTAAATTACCTCATAAAGCAAATTTACACGATTTAGAACCTCAAAAAGCAATATATGCTAAATTTACGAGCAATTCTCGTGTAGAAACGCAAAATTTCAACACTAAAGCATACATTATATAAATTTTCTTCAAAAATTCAGTGGATCTTACAATATAGACATCCATAAACAACCATAAGAGTATTTATTATTTTATATATTTTATTTGCCCTCCTATGGCTTAACTAGTTCTTTTCCGAGCGATTTAACCCTCCAATGCATCGGTTAGAAGAACGAACCCATGATCTCAGGTCTTAGTCTATGCTAAACCAAAATCACCGATGAAAATAGACATGCATCCTTAAATCTGCAGAGTTGTGATACTGTCATCTAGGACTTATTGGTAGACCTCTCTTGTAACATTCATGGGACGGAAACAAGAGGTGCCTCTAATCCTCAAAAACTCAATATATCCCATGAGGCTTGTATTGTCCTTTTCTCTTTTGAGAGGACAAGAGATCGAGACAGACCTTGTCATCTCAGAGAGCTCAGCTTCATGGATGCCTCAAATGGACTCATAGTCCAGGGTTATCTTTATATTAAGTCATACGTCATAGTCAAACATCATTATCTCATAGGCTAACCCTCTTATTCTTTTGCATGATATCAACAGTTCATGCTCTCTTGCATAACTAAACATTCTATGCCATATGCATGACTTAATCTCACATGCCCTCATGCATGTTATATGTCATGTTATAATTATACCCTCATGCATACTACATTACATAATCATATTTATTTTCATGTATGATCCTATCATATCATGATTTATTTTACACATGCTCTCATGCATGATCCATCTCTAGCATGCTTTCATGTATAATTCAATTGCAACATGCTTTATGCATGATTCTTTCACATGTGTTTTTATGCATTAACATGTCATATATGATTCAATTTCTCATGCCTAATATATGTCACATAGAAGTTTAACACACAAACAAGATACATGTTAGAAAGTATTCATGTTTTCACACATGATTCATTCATTTCAAAGCATACATTCAGAATTCATACCTTACATACATGTCATGCTTTGCAAAATTATCATTTTATATAAGTATTCACAATAAACATGTCAATCACATCAATCATGCAACATTCATTTCACACAATGCATGCTCAAACATGTACCTCCAACAAACATACTCCATCTTATGTTATCTAAAATCATGACGAGCATGATCGTCTGAACCACAATAAGAAAAATACTTTTAGTCTTATACATTCAAATCATATTCAGCATGATTTATGAACTACAATTACAATAATCCTAGATATCCACAATTAAGTGATGTGTATGAGCAGAAAAGTATTGCATACAATAAAAATAAATTCATGGTGTGATGCATTTGGACCACATACCTACCACGAGTATGTGTTGTTTTTAATGCGCATGACTTTTCTACCCACAAGTGATACTTGACAATAAGTATCATTTATTTTTCCCTTTTTGTACCTGCAATTAAATTAGCACATTGCAATATATATAACTCTAAGCATTTTTATTATTTCTACTAAATTATTAAATTTATCTAAGCACATTCCATTTATAAACATAAACTATGCACGTGTACGTGCGAAGACCGCACCCGCAATGTATGTGTTAACATGGTTAACTACGCACATTTGTGCACTCTCAAGTGCATGCTTGTGATGCAAACTACGAAATCAACAATATATCTATAACATATATAAAACCTATTTTGAAAGGCAGTTTCAGACATGCATATATATATTTTAAAATCTTGTTGAAACTTTGTTAGAAACCACATTCAATTCTGGAATTTGATCTCACATGGGCATTTCACCGAACACTTAGCGAACGATGAAATTCCCAAGACATATTCAAATTTCAAAAAAACTTTATGACATGATTATGAGTGTTAATACATTATGCTAATCATGCTCATAACTAAAAACTCCGCAATTGCTAATTTAATTCAAGCAAAACTATCGAATTATGCATTTCTACACTTAATTTTCTAAAGGTGCACTATGTGATGATTCTTATGAAATAAAATGTTAAAACACACTAGATTAATACCAAACAACAAGAATCTGTATTCTATAAATTTAGTTTAGGAACCTACATTTATGATTTGATGAAAATATGTAGCGGACCCCAAAAATCCAAGGCCTTGCAAAACCGCAACGATTTGTCGATTAGGTAAATCAACAAACACTTGGTCTACAACACACAACACCAAGCAAAGTGCGACAAAAATAATTCAGCTACGTGTTTCTACTGGTCTACACACTGACCAATGCACTCCTGTCATGATGATGAGAACTAGGTTGCTATTGATGGCAAAGATGGCATTAGCTATAGCTCATGATTCCCAATGCTAGCACGCTGATATGACAAGAATGAGTCCAACCTACTGGGCACGAATCCCAATGTCAGAAAACACACATAAAGGAAACAACAAACCCTTATGAGGGTAGATTGACTAGTGTAAAAAAAATACCTAATATTTTAAAATAAACTAGAAGAAAATTTATGATGTCAAACAAAAAGATATCAAAATTTGAAACCAACATAAAAGACAAGAACTACAAACCCTCTTGCTTGTAAAACCAATAATAAAATAAAAATAAAAGACTGCAATAAATAAAATAATAATAAAATAATCCAAAACCATCATATTTGATGGTTTTGGCCAATGGTTTTAAAGGTGGCCGGTCCATCAAAACCATCAAATTTGATGATTTTGGCCTACAGTTTTGGGAGTGAGCCCCACCGAAAAGGAGTAAGCTTCCCCTTTCCCTCTCTCTTTAGAAGATAGCCAGGGTGTGTGGGCCCCATAAGGAGACGACACCTCCTCTAAGGGCTATAAATACCCCCCCCCCCCAATCTCCTTCTCTCTAACCATATCCCTCCCCCTCTCTTTCTCTTTCTATAACTCTTCTCTCCTTTCGCTCTTCTATTCCCTCTTTTTCTTTAACCTTTGCCCCTTCTCTCTAGATTTCTAGCCCAAACCTTTATCAATTTTTTGGTTTGTTCTGATAGAAATCCCTACACCACTTGCCTCTATCCAACTATAGTCTTCGATTTCTCGAAGGAGTGATGACAATTCAAAATCAGCTTTTTGAGTTTGGTTAGAGGAGGTTCTGCTCAATTCGGTAGAAATTTTGAAATCTTATTGTCAAAGCACTGCCCAAATTTCTATAAATAAGGTAAGTGCTCGTATTCCTCATCTAGACCCTAACATGTTCTTGTAGGGCCTCCTATCCCTTTTCTGAACCCTTAGAATTTCGCTTATGGACTGAAATGTGATGATTTTGTCAAAATCTCAGTCCATTTATGCCCCTGTATAAGGAAGGTTCTAGCAAAATTTTTAAAAGTATTCTTGAGATTTTCATGCTGACATGGCAGAAATTCTATCAAAATCTCTAAAAGAATTCTCAGATTTTTCATGTTAAAATAGGATAAATTATGTCAAAACTTCTGAAACAATTTTTGGATTTCTCAAAAAGAAATAGAGCAAGTGTTGCTCAAATTTTAAAAAAAGCTTTATATATTATTTTGTAAAAATAAAATGGATGTTGTTTAAACCTTTCCAAAACGTTGAACTATTCTAGTAGTGGTTATGTCAAAAAAATGATAGAAAAAGTTGAATTTCTAGAAAGAAATTTTTGTCAAATTTTTTATAACAATAAGGCCATTTTAAAATAGTTTCTAGACTATATATATATATATATATATATATATATATATATAATAGAGGTTTTTAAACTTATATAGGCCAAGTGTTGCCCAAAATTTGTAGAAAAATATAATGTAATATAATGAAAATTCCTACTGGAATAGATTGAAGTACTACCAACGGTGGTTGTTTTGCCCTGCCTCGATACACCAATTACCACATAAAAGATAAAAGTAAATTATTATAGAAAAAAAACTTGTAATTTATAATGTTAAATATATTCTAGATACTTGTATCAGAATTGTAGATGTGGATTTATGCTAGTATAAACAGTTTCATACCCTAATCCATGTTTGCATACTTTAAACTATGTTTATATACATTAATTTATGTTTACATTAATGCTTATTATAAATACCGTCGTTCAATAATGAGATTAGGGGTTAGTGAAACACTATAGGCTTTGAATTAAAATGCCTGAAATTGTTGTTTATGAAATACAATGAATTATTATGGTCAGGCTATGGCCAAGGTTTGCGCAACCTATGTTGTCGTGGGTCATGTTAATAAATATATAGCATGTGATTATTGTTCAAAAATATTATTGTGTTGAAAATTTTCTTATATACTAGTTTAGGCTACTCAAATCATGAGGTGCAAAAACGACATCGATTGTTAAATTAATCATGTTTACATAAACTTAAAGTGTTTTTAGCCTTCATAGGCAAAGTTTGTGTATATATAAATCAATATTGAATGGGTTGAGTATACATTACTATAATTGTTACCCCATAAAGATACATGAAATGATTCATTCCTTTAAAAAGACAACTCTTATACCTATTTACAGTTGGCCTACCTTAGAGAGGGTAGGTGGTACAAGCCTCAAGTGACATGAATATTTTTGGGAGCAAGGTGTCTCATGGGTCTCTAGTCACTCAGAGCTTTTGAAGATCAGGGTGAGAGATCTCTCCAACTTCTGCAGTAAGTTAATAAGTGATCTGAATCAGTGGTTAATGGGCTTTGGGAAAATTTTTCTCGGTAATTGTTCCCCTTGAGATCTGTTTAACTAGTCATTTGGGGTAATTAAAATATACATGGCTTCATAAATCCCCATATGGTCTCGGTTGTAGGACGACTAGTGGCCTGCGAGTATCTGCAGAGAAAATAAATACTGAAATAAAAACTCTTATATTTGAATAACTACTTATAAAAAGGTGAACAATATTAATGCTATTAAATGCATGAGTTGTTATTTGTATTAAATTCATGAGTGGTCATTTGCATTAAATAAAATGCTTGAGTGGATACTTATATCATACTAAATACATGAATGATCATTTGTTAAATGCATAAATAATCAATTATGTTATGTTGAAATTATATTAGTAGATATTTGTACTTATTTTTGCAATACGATACCTAGCATCAAATGATAAGCTTGATATAGTCTAAATTTGAATTGCATAAATAGAGTTAAATTATGACCCTTGAATCAATTTTGATATTTTAAGTTACCAAGAATTGGTATTTACTTACCAAGTTGTCACAAGTATGACCCCGTGTTATGAGAAATTACAGGTTCAAGTATAGGACACCTTGCATGACAGTGGATGTTGGACACGAGTGGCATTAAGAATCAGAACTTCTAGGATCCCAAGCAAATCCTAGGATTTTTGTTTATAAATCTTAACTCTGTAACTATTTAAATATTTTAAAGCAATTTTGTGTATATAATGCATAATTCAGTTTCATACTCTAATTTGTATATTGTGGTCCCTAGAATATAACCCGCCCAAGGTATTAAACCCCAAATTTAAAAATGTTTCTGCTATTTATTTAAAAAGAAAAGAAAATATTCAATTTCTATGTATTTTCAAGGGCTAAAAATCTTGGGGTGTTACACGAGGGGCCTCCATTACTTAGGTTTGGAGGTTGAGACTATCAACAAATAGACATCAACTACTGCAGTTACTCTTTGACGCATTAACGAGGATTATTCATATTAATTGATCGACCGCTTTGGATCTGGTCCAGTCAAACACCCAAGTGAAATATATTAGAATAATATATCCCCTAAATACTTAGTCTGGATGCAATGATAGTCCCTTACATACCAAGGTGGAGAGTAAATATCGAAACAATGACCTTCTTCACCCAAATTGATATGAAAATATGCCTTATTAATTCGATATTTAATTGTGAATTTTTTTATATAATTATTTTCTAAATCATGCATTTTCCTGTTAAATACTCCATTAAATAACCTATTATTAAAATTACATTTTTATATTTAAATTACTTGAAATTGATAATTACTTACCAGACTGTCATAAGTCTGAACCCGTTTTGTGGGAAATTGATTACATTAAATAGTGAAGAATGTTGGATATGAGCGACATCAAGGATCAAAACTTCCAAGATCCAGGGCTAATTAAAGGATTCTATTTTAAATCCTCAATATGTATATGTTTTGTAAAAGACTATGCGTATGAAATTTTGGTTTTTCATATACTCTAATGATACACTATTTTTTAATCCAAGTATAAAGCTTTCCGTTGTTTATTTGAAAAGAAAAGAAAAATATAATTTTTTATGCATTTTTAAGAGATTAAAAATCTTGGGGCACTACACTTTGCTGTGTTATGATCTTGATTACTAATGATGTGGATGCAATGTTTTACTTTGGGGTAAGAATGGTTAACTATGAAAACCTATTTGCTTATGATTATTATTATTGTAATCACGATTCTTGTTATGTTTATATGTCATGTTAATGTCATGCTATGAATTAACTATTTTGAAAAGATGTATGCATTGTATGTTTGTATTCTTGCCATGCCTATCTTATAGGATGTTTTCTATGAGGCTTTTGTTAATGCTCCTACTTTTAACATTTTTAGGTAATGAGTAAGCTAGCTGATGATGATGGGAGGCTTGGGGTGGTGTCAAGAGAGTTGCATTTTCTTTAGACTTCTGGAAGGACTTGATTTATTTGTATGATTTGATTATTTCCTTGAACTTATAAACTCTGATTAAGTGAGACTGATACTTTGATTTATTTTAATTCAATTGATGTTTTGATTCTGATAATTCTAGTATTACTTGTGTGTGTTGAAAACTGTAACCCGCCCAAGGCTTGAACCATGTTTAAAAGAGTTTTCGCTATTGTTTTTTAAAATCGTGTAAAGAGATTTGAAAAAAAAATCCTAAATTTTCGGTTTTAAAAATTAGGGAGTTACATTATCCGCCACCTGAAGGAATGAAAATGAAAGATATGTAGCTTTATATAATTTAACTTAAAAGAACTTGTCATAGTAATCTTCTGGTAACTTGCTCTTATACAAAATACATGCAATTGTATGTTCACATAAAATCATATTTACCTACCACTCTTCACATGAGCATTCATCTTCTCAAAATCAACACTATAACTATAAGATCAGTCGCGGGCCTCATAGCTACATTAGTGACAATGCACGACAATCATACATAGTTGTTGTGTCATTATCTTTTGTGTCTTTACCTTCTCTTTTACCTCAGGCATAACAATGCTAGACATTTTCTGCTCTATATTCTTTCTTTTATCAAATAGTGCCATCAACATGAGACAACCTTTGTAGAAGAGGTACTAGGGGCTTGTCACATATGGGGAGAATCTACGAATTGAAGCACTCTGTTATATTAGATGTTAAATACTCATATTTTTCTTGAAAAGTGAGATATAACCCAAAACTATGATTTCACATCGGTGACAATATAAACATATGTGATTATATGTTTCTCATAATTTTTTTCAAGAGAATATGTGATGCAGAGCATTTCGATCATCAATTCATTGCAAATGAGTTGGATTCAAATCTAATTCACCAGACCCAATCCGAGATGTGTTACCATGTAGATCCAATGATATGCAAGACTATCCGAGTCCAATTGGATCTCCATTTCAATTATTAAAATTGCATTTTATTTTTTATTCCATTTTGGCAAGTAGGAACCATATTAAATATTTCTTTTTATTTTATTTTATTTTATAATTTAGGTGTCAGATTCTACGGATCCGGATAGTTCTAGTACCCTGTAGGACCTTTTTGTGGCACTAGAGGGTGTATGGGGTTATCAGGTAGTTTTTTATTTTTCTCAATTTTATTTTAATCTAAAAATTATTTAGTTTTCTTTTTGTGATCTATTTGAGGCATTGGATCTTTTTTAAGATCCAATACCTCAAATTCATGTCCATATTGGTACCCTCCCAGCCGGTCCAATATGGACTTGGTTAATTAACTTTTGAATGGGTTTTGACCATCCATGTCATTCAACATTTATTGGGTGTGAAAGAGGTGTCGCCCAGCTACACCTACCCTATCAGTTGGTGTGTTGCGTGATTGGGTTAGCTTGAGGTGCAATGAGAGCTAGAATTTGTTTGAATTAAGATCTCTCATTGGCCTCAATGGAGGCTGCCTTCATTGGCGTCAAGGAAGGCTACCTTTCGCTCTCTTTGTGCCCCTTAAATTCCAGCAAAAAAATTAGTGAGGGATCTTTTGCGTCTTTGAGAAAAAATTCTGGAAAAGTGTTTTGAGAAAGAGAAGAGAACTTGTCGAAGCCTTGGTGAGATTTGTTTTGGAGCTGGTTTTGATTTATTCTTGGAGGATCCGGGTTGAACGGACTCCATTTTCATGCTACTGTGCTAGGAGTGAAGGACATCCCTTGCTGTTAGAAGAGTGTCCTTGTTGTGGGTTGTGACACCAACGGAGCTGCAGGTGCCTTGTTGTGCGACCATTAGAGCTGAAGAAGGTGGTTGTGGGTTGAACCGGAGGAGTGTCATCTCCATCGGTTTGACTAAACCTTAGTTGTTCTTTTTCTCTTATGTTGTAACCGTGATTATTGTTCCCTAGAGTCTGTCATCTATATACTGAAGTTGGAGTATTCTTGCATATTATTTAAAGCCTTTTGCATTTCAAAGAAAGTCATTTTTGAGAAATCATCCTTTGAAAGTTTATGTGGTGGAATACCTATGTGTTATATCTGAGTATTTCTAGCCAAAGTTGGATTTGGAGGAAGAGCTATTAAAATTGGAAAATCCACCTTTAGAAGTGTGTTTTCGTGCAGGTTGAACTCTTAAACACCCAAAGTTAGACTGGAATTAAAATTTGTGTGTTGCACTCATTGTGCGTCTTTGCATTCAGGATTATCTGACCCTATCCCGGTATTTGAATTGTATCTCTCTAGATACAGGTTCGTTTTAGGCATTCTTAGGCTTGTTTGAAAGCTAATATCCGCCTCTACAACTTTTGTGTTTACCACTTTGCTTGAATCTACATTTTCACTCGGCTAGAATTCCTAGAAAATTCGGTTGTCTGAATAAGATTTGTATGAATGACTGCTATTTCCTTTTTCCTGAAATAGTGTAGTATTTTATTCGTATCTTGGTCAATACTTTCCTGATTATCAACATTTTTTATATTCTAGAAATATTACATCCATAGCAACAACTTTCATGTTTTAGATATTCTGTAATTTGGTCGTCTGTGCCTTCGAACTTGAGCATGTTTCCTGCATAAAAAAATCCCAAATTGTTATCTCGGTAAGTTTTAAAATAGAAACATACTCAAGTATTTTGAGCATAACTCATTGAGTATTTGTCTAAAAATTCCAAACTTTGATTTGTTAGAAAGATAAGATAATAAAAAACAACATTTCTGTTTTGAGTTTTCCCAAACTCAGTGGTTTAAGGGTCTGCAAATCCTCCCTAATTTGACTGTTTGTCTGTTGGTTGGACGACAATGACTATATGTCTTATCCGTGGAGTTTTGGATAAAATTTCATCAACTGGAGAACTGTCCTGTGTGTTTTGTCCATCCCGGGTCTGTTAGATATTATTTCCAACTTCAGGGACTGAAACTTCACTAAGCTCCTAAACAGAACCAAGACGTTATGTTCGATTCCCACGAGTTAGACTCGCCCAACGTAATACCCACTTCCACGCATTGAGATCCATTTGGATTTCGAATCGTGGATTGGCTGCATTGCTGACCCAACATCATTTTGATATTAGAGCGGATGTCAAGTTTCTTAACCCGGCACAGTCTGATGTCTTGTTTTGTGTGTGGCGAGAAAGGACACTTGGCATTCAAATGCCAAGTCAATATGATTTTTGTTATGGAAGTTCGTGAGGAACCAATATGGGAACTTGTGGGTGGACCCATGTTTGATGAAGAAATCGAACCTAGTTTCAATTTCGAGTTAGAATCCTCTAAAGTCATACCCACGCCACCTGCCCCTTTCTCAAAACATTTTTGTGAAGAGTTGCATCATTTGGCATTTCTTATAAAATTTTTGATGCATTAAATTTAGAGAAGTGTGCTGATATTTTGAATAGCATGATACATAAATAATTTTTATCTATTATTGATCAAAATTTTGTTGCAATAATTAGAGCTTTGATGTAATGTAAAATTATTAAGTATCATGTCCTTTAAAATTTTGTGCCTTAATAAAATTTCTCTGAATTACATTTTGCAAGTAATATTAATTTGCATGTTTTTTATCGAACCATAAATATTTGAGTGAAAACCCAAATATGTTTGCCTTGCATGATAAAAATGTTAATGTGTTAATGGCGATAGCACCTTACAACATTTGCAGAGTATACATAATTATTCTCTTATATATCTGATGTTGTATGCATTGCATAGTTTATTTATTTTTCCTTAGAACAGTTGATGCATTGATTTTATTTGGAGTTTTTGTAGGGATTTTGCAGCTTTGCGTATGAAGGGCAAGGCTTCATGGATGAAGCCTTTTGACCCAAGTGGGAATGATGCAGAGCATTCAGATCATCGATTCATTGCAAATGAGTTGGATCCAAATCTAATTCACGAGACCCAATTCGAGATGTGTTACCATGTAGATCCAATGACATGCAAGACTATCCGAGTCCAATTGGATCTCCATTTCAATTACTGAAATTGCATTTTATTTTTTATTCCATTTTGGCAAGTAGAAATCATATTAAATATTTCTTTTTATTTTATTTTATTTTATTATTTAGGTGTTGATTTCTACGAATCTGGATAGTTCTAGTGCTCTATAGGATCTTTTTGTGGCACTAGAGGGTGTACAAGGTTATTAGGTAGATTTTTTATTTTTTTAATTTTATTTTAATCTAAAAATTATTTAGATTTCTTTTTGTGATCTATTTGAGGCATTGGATCTTTCTCAAGATCCAATACCTCAAATCCGGGTCCATATTGTTACCCTCCCAGCTGGTCTAATATGGACTTGGTCAATTAACTTTTAAATGAGTTTTGACCAGCCATATCATTCAACATTCATTGGGCGTGAAAGAGGTGTCACCCAACTGCACCTACCCTATCAGTTGGTGTGTTGTGTGATTGGGTCAGCTTGAGGTGCAATGAGAGCTGGAACTCGTTTGAATTAAGATCTCATTGGCCTCAAGGGAGGCTGCCCTCATTGGCCTCAAGGGAGACTACCTCTCACATGGCCAATGAGAGAACTTGCTCTCTTTGTGCCCCTTAAATTCTAACAAAAAAAATTAGTGAAGGGTCTTTTGCGTCTTTGAGAAAAAATTCTGGAAAAGTGTTTTGAGAAAGAGAGGAGAACTTGACGAAGCCTTGGTGAGTTTTGTTTTGGAGCTGGTTTTGATGGATTCTTGGAGGAGTCGGGCTGAACGAACTCCATTTTCATGCTGTTGTTCTGGGCGTGAAGGATGTCCCCTTGTTGTTCGAAGAGTGTCCTTGTTGTGGGTCGTGACACCAACGGAGCTGCGGATGCCATGTTGGGCGACCATTAGAGCTGAAGATGGTGGTTGTGGATTGAACCGAATGAGTGTCATCTCCATTGGTTTGACTAAACCTCAGTTGTTCTTTTTCTCTTATGTTGCAACCATGATTATTGTTCCTTAGAGTCTGTCATCTATACATTGAAGTTGGATTGTTCATGCATATTATTTAAAGCCTGTTTGCATTTCAAAGAAAGTCGGTTTTGAGAAATCATCCTTTGAAAGCTTGTGTGGTGGAATACCTATGTGTTATATATGAGTACTTCTAGCTGGATTTGGATTTGGAGGAAGGGCTATTAAAATTAAAGAATCCACCTTTAGAAGTATGTTTTCGTGTAGGTTGATGTCTTTAACACCCTAAGTAAAACTGGAATTAAAACTTGCGTGTTGCACTTATTGTGCGTCTCTACATTCAGGATTGTCTAACCCGATCCTTGTATTTAGATTGTATCTCTCTAGATACAGATCTGTTTTGGGCATTCTTAAGCTCATTAAAAAGCTACGACCCACCCCTACAACTTTTGTATTTATCACTTTGCCTGAATCAGCTTTGTCATGCAGCTAAAATTCTTGGCAATTTTGGTTGTGTGAATAGGATTTGCATGAATGACTTATTTCTTTTTTCCTAAAATAGTGTAGTATTTGGTTCGTATCTCGATCAATACTGCCCTGATTATCAACATTTTTGATATTTTGCAAAGATTACATCCATATCAACAACTTTTATGTTTTATACATTCTGTAATTCAATCGTCTGTGCCTTTGAACTTGAGCATGTTTTCTGCATAAAAAAATCCCAAACTATTATCTCGGTTAGTTTTAAAACAGAAATATACTCATGTATTTTAGATATAACTCCCTGAGTATTTATCCAAAAATTCCAAACTTTGGTTTGTTATAAAGATAAGACAATAACAAACAACTTTTATGTTTTGTGTTTTTCCAAAATCAGTTGTCTAAGGGTCCAAAAACTCTCTTGAAGTCGATTGTTTATCCATCAGCTAGACAACAACGATTGTCTGTCTTGTACGTAGAGTTTTGGACAAAATTCCTTCAACCAGACAACTGTCCTCTGTGTTTTGTCCATCCTAGGTGTTTTGGATATTATTTTCAATTTTAGGGACTGAAACTTCGCTAAGCTCCTAAATAGAGCCAAGATGTTCTGTTTGATTCCCGTGAGTTAGACTTGCCCAACGTAATACCCGCTTCCGCGTGTTGAGATCCATTTGGATCTTGGATTATGGATCGACTTCATCGTTGACCCAATATCAATATGTGCATAATGATTTCATAATTTCTTAAGCTGCACTTCATTGATGTGCACCAAGTGGTGAACCAAATTTCTTAGCAAAGTTCTCTGTCAAGCATTTCATGCAATATCCAACATGACTTCTAGGACATGTATGTGGGACTACATACTTTAGCCTTACATGCCTATATGAGATAACTCTCAATACTCATCTTTCTCTAAAGTCAGCAAAGCATCTAAGTTGTTCATTTAGATGCTTCTAAAAACCATTCCCATGACTCTTTGGATTTCTTATCTATAACTACAAACGTTATTGAAAACATCTCATTGTAATGATCAATACTATGCGGCGACAACAATATACCTATATATATATTTCTTTTAGGAATGTGTCATCTATGATAAGAACTAGAGAACATAATTTTAAAAAGTCATTGATGCATCAATAGAAGAAAAAATAGGTATTTAAATTGATCTTTCTTATCGGTCTGAATGTATCCTAGCATTTCTAGATTTGTCATTATCAAATTATCCAAATAGGCGAGAGACATTTTGAAGGACTCTTTATATGTACCATATAACTCTTCCTTCATGCATTCTCATCCATGGTATACTTATTTGTAACTAACCTCTACACCTTCATCGCAATTCATGTCATTGATGTTTTTTTATAGTCATCTTTAGGTTGTCATGTAGGCATTTAGAAATAACACATGAAATCCATGCGGTAGACACTTTTTCTACTTGAAGGTTGTCCAATGATCCACCACATATCTGTTCTCTTTCATACTTCTTTACTTGAAAGAAGGATGTTTTGCGTACTTTTGTACAATGGATCTTATATGAGTAATCACTTATAGTCTATGGGTTCTTTCTTGTGCATACGACAATGCCTCTATTATTGTAGTTCCTCATGAATTTTGTTTTATAGTTGTTCTTAATTACATGATCTTTCAAAACCTCATGACAATGCTTTAGATCATTAAACTTTTGGCCGATAACAATGTCTCTAACATTTGTGCTTGTTGTTAGCTACAGAAAAGAATCTTAATCATTAGTTTCTTCATTATGCAACTCGTCAATCAACTGAGATGCCTCTACTTTAATGATTTTTAATTGTTCTTTATTATATGAGAGTTCAAGTCCTTAAGTTTTCACATATTGTTGTATGGAGTAGGTCATGCAAGAAAGAATATGAAGATGAAGAGGAGAATGATGGAAGAGGGAAGGGTCATTGATGCAGAGCATCCAGAGACAGAAGCAGATTTGGATCCCAATCCAAATATCCAGACCCGTTCCGAACATCGCTACCCAAGGCGATCCACACACTTGCAGGACATCCTTGGTCCTAGTGGATCTTCTAGTTAGTCGATGCTCGTCATACTCCTTTTATTGTTTTGATTCCATTATGGAATCATATTTTTGGATATTGTTTTAACAATAGTTATTTCATGTAATTTTTTTAGGAGCTGGATTCTACGAATCCGGATAGTTCTAGTACCCTGTAGGATCTTTTTGTGGTACTAGAGGGTGTATGAGGTCCAAGGGTAGTTTTTATTTTTTTTGCAAATTCGCTTCACTTTTGTGTTGGTGCAGGATCCAGTTCGCAACCTATTTGGATCTGGACCTTGATCCATCTTCATGAGGAGGGTCCTAGGTGGCTCCACTTTGGTGTGGTCCATCTTAGACCTCATTTGAATTCATGTTGACCAATCCAAAGTTGAATTTGACTATTGATCGAGTTATTAGTTCTTGGCAAAAACGAGGCTTGCACACTCATTTTTGGTGCATGGCTTGAGAAGGCCCATGGCCTCTGTAATGTGGCCCTTCCCAAGCAAGCTTAGGCTCTTAATGCAATACCCTAAAATAATGGAAAATTGAAATGCCTATATGATGCATCAAACTAGTGAGGAGATGAGAAGTGATGAAAATGAACTAGTATGTGAAGATGGCAATATAAGTGTAACAGTGTGGATGCAGGAAATAAGTGCAGGGGACTGGTTTTGCAACAATACATAACATGACTAGATGTTGGAACCTACAGGTAGTGCATAAGTGAATAGGGGTTCATGCCGTGAAGGTGTTTTGAAGTGTTGTAGCAGGGAGTCAATGAATGTAATGGGGAATGGAGGGTGGTGTTGACAACAAATATGCAGGTGGTTGGGAGTTGCATCCAGTCAGTAAGACAGTAACTATATAACATATGCTATAGTTTGTAAATGTCGAGGTATAATAGGTTGTGTGTTGCTGTAATGAGGCTGGGTATGGCAAATGCTGTGAAATATGTAGCAATGAAGGGTAGGTGTTGAAGGGTATGCAACAGGTGTGGGAGTGAATGGAGTGTAAAGAAGGTGTTGGGTATTGCAGATGGAGTGTGAATGTAAGGTGCAACAAATATAAAATGTAAGTGCGATAGTGAATGTTGTGGTGTGTGAAGCACAAAATGTGCTGGTGCTTGAAGCTTCTGCTATCAATGCTGGAAATGGTGAGGATGTGTGGGATCGTAGCAGTAAAGGGTACAACAGGTAAGTGCACCAAGTATGCTGCATCTGTGGCAGCATTGAACAGGGGAAGTATGGGTACAACAGGAGTTGTAGCAGGGAATAAAAGTGGGTAAGGGAGGTGAGCTAGGTAGATGTGATATATGCTGCGTATGTATGGGGTATGAAGATGATGCAAGGTGCTGAGAAACATTGAAGGTGGCAATGCTATTATTCTAGACAAGAGTGCAAGTGGGTGGTAACAGGTAGGTGAAATGTATAAGTATGATTAAAGCAAGTGGTAGTGAAGGTTAACTGGTGAGCATACAAATATACAACTGATCCAGAGTAATTTAAAGGAAGAGGTTAAAGACTTGAAAGAAATTCTATACATCATGTAATGAGCAAGATGAAGCATTAACATATGATCAATGGAAATAAACAATGTACTTTCAACACCCTGTTCATCCTTGGACACCCTTTTATTACTGAACTTACCTTCCTGATGGCAACGGAGTGGTGATTAAACAAGAGTATCTGGTTTTGAGATGAAAAATGTATTGTCTGTAGACACATACTCGCACATATGCATACAAGTGTGTGGGCTAGACCACATACCCATGTTTAAGACAGATTGGGAACAAATCCATGTGAAAGCCAATCCCGTACTGAAGATAAAGCCGCTAAACCAAACTCATTTTAGGCATTTTATGTACCACTTTTGCTGCAAAGACAAGCCGAATTGGAAATAGAGTTGTGAAACCGAACTCACGCTGGATATTTTCTGTATCACATTTGCTGCAAACTTAAAACAAATCAAATCAAATTGAAATGAGGTTGCCAAACGAAACTCATTCCGGACCTATCTCTACTTTAGATAGAATCAGTCCACAAGTTAACATAAAAAGATCTTCATCTTAAGCATTAGTGGGTTGGGCCATTCTTGTTATAAAAATTGGTCCTTACCTGTGCATTTGGTATGCTCATCAGCAGGATGATATATTGCAAAACATGTCGACTAATAGAATGTAAACACATCAAAGGATATATCATAAGCATATCATTTTGTGAATATATCGACTGATGTACTGTAAGTACATTAGCTGATATGATTTGAGAGCTCACATGATGCACAATGAACACCTCAAGTGACAGGATGAACAATTATGATTGCAGGAAATGGACTAAACATAGTGGATGACATATGGTATGAAAAAGCATGAAAGAACCACAGTAGTTATGCAAACATACTGCTAATGTGCAAATGTAAAATATAGAGGTATTATTGATAGGCAAATGCATTGTGAAAGTACAAAGGGGTTGAATGTATAGCAAATCGAGGATTGAGCTTCAACTAAGAGACCTATATGTTTTCAGTAAAATGAATCCAATGATTGAATCAATGACCCAGCATATTCCGTTATACCTCAGGATGGGGAGCTGCACTTGAATGCAATGAGGGCAAAGATGGTGGGTCAATGACAAATCAAAATTGAAAGTGAACAAGTGCAGAGGATTGAATGTTGTGCATTATGTGCAGGTGAGGGTGAGGCAGTTGTGAAGAAGTTGTTATCAGGTAAGGTGCTGTTGTGGTTGGGGTGGAAAATGTTAGAATGCTTTGATGAATAATAACGAGGGCAAGGTGCTGAGGACTAGGCGAACTGGAGATAGAAGTAATCATGGTAAAATCAGCATTTCTTTACAACACGCGGATAATCAAGATATAATCAGGAACACAAACACATAATCGAAATTCAAAGCAGAATAGGAGATCGACAATAAAAAAAATGCCAACAGAAAATCGCAAACCAAGGGAGAATCAACAAAATATAAGTTGATCATCTAAATGGAATAAGAAACCAGATGCCCAATTTTAGATCAACCTTTTACTTTTTGCAGGAAGCCATAAATCTGGTATGTGTTTCCGAAATAGCTTTTAAACAATGTATTGAAACAATGCTATCGAATGATAATATCGACTTCACAATGGATTGATATACATCAGTACAACTTTAATCAACTTGATCGAGATCCCTCCAACACAAAGGATTCATAAGTCTGGTCTAGGGCATGAAATAGGGTTTGGTTATATTGGGTTTTGATCGGTGGTATGCTAGAATACATTTTATCAAATAAGAGGAAACACACCAAATGCTGCAATGGACCAGGTGAAGCGTGGGATCACACACATACTAGAAATCAGACGGGGAACGGGGGATTGAACTGAGAAAAGCCTCAGATGCGATGAACCATTAAATACATATATGAAGAAAACAATCAAAACAAATATAAAGGATAGGAATGATGAGATGAGTATATAAATCAAATGATGACACTGTAAAAAGAAGGATGGATAAAACGCAGGTCTCAAACTGGATTAAGAATGCAAAAATGGAAAATCAGAGCATGGAAATCCTGTAAAATTGCAAAAATAACAGAAAATGTTGGAATTCGAGGACTCCATTGATATTGCACGGAGGTAGATCGATATTGCCATAGGCAATCTGATGCTACCGAATGTGCTTTAATGGAATAAAAGCAGGAAAATCAAGAAATCAAAATAAAGGATGGAAGAAGGCGGGTACTTACCGTGGTTTGCAGGGATTCTGAAGCGAGAGAGGGTTGTAGCCCTGCTGCAATGATTGGCTTCCTTCAACTGATGGAGAAAAGTGATCATGCATATATTTAGGATTTATTTCATTTTAAAATATGTATGATTTCATGAGAAAATGTTTTAAAAACCTAAATTTATGCTAGTTTCGAGTAAATATGCTAAAATGATAAAAAAATAGAAAATGCTTGAAAATTTGTTTTATTTTGCAATTTAGTGTATATATTAGTGATTGTAATTAATACAAGAGGTCTAATTCTTAAAATAATAAAAGAGAACCAGAAGGAGGAGATTGAGAGGAAGGGGAGAGATACGTGAAACTGCTGGATGAGGATGGATCAGAGAGGGAGAAGAAGGATCAGGGGCAATGGGGAAAGACAAGATCAAAGAGAAGGAGAAGGAGCAGAGTGGCGCTAATGGATAGGTAGAAGATGGATGAGGAATCGGGGGCCTTCGACTTCTGTTTTATAACAGAAGGCCGTTAGGCTTTTTTTTAAAGAGGATCCTCCAAAATTTAATCATTTTCAAAATGGTGGTTTTTGAAAAGAAGTTTTTCAAAACAGTGGTTTCAACTAAAAAAATGCTTTCAAAAAGAGGTTTTTAAACCATTTTTTCTTATTTTCTTTTTCCACTTTTATTTTTTTGTTCTTTTCTTTGCATTTTCTATTTTTTTTGTGTTTTTGGAATAAAAACTCTAAAGCTATGGGAAAATAAAGGATTTTAAACTATTTTTATAAAATTTGAAAATATTTACAAAAGAGGGGTTTTCTAAGAATTTAGGGTTAATCTTCAGAAATTTCTTCAAAAAACGGGTTTTGATCCAGAGCTTTTGAGAAAATATTCGAGTTTTGGATCTCGGATCCAGGAATATAGAGCGGTGGATCCAAATGGATACTGGATGGACTGTTTGAGTCATTCAAAGATTATTTTTGTATTTTTATAATTTCGATTTGAAAATTGGATAACGAGGCTCAGAATTAGATTTTGATATCGGATCCGGATTCAGAATTGATTCAGATATAGAAAATAGATTTGGATTCTAGTGAATCCGAGAAATAACTGGAATTTTGATCAAAACTTACTCAATTATTAAGAAAATGGGGGTCAGGGGCAAAAGGAGAATTTTTTATAAATTTTAAAAAATTTGGGGTGTTCACACCAAGGTACGTTAATCGCTACTGTATGTCATGGTGTACTGTTATAGGTATTATTATATATAGTGATTACTCTGTATAGAAATTACTATGTATACCGATTATTATGTATAGCGATTATTATGTATAGCGATTACTGCGATAGCGATTACTATGTATAGCGATTAATTGTGATTTGATATGTTGTGTTACAAGAAGGTCAGAATAGAAGCAAAGCAGCAGGTGAAAAGCTGAGAGGGCGATGTCAGTGGCCTGTAATTCTGTCGTGGTTCAGAAAGCTGAGTGAATATCAGAAGGACCGATTATGAAAGATGCACTTCGACTGCCTTCTAGACCAACATTATTTTGAAAATTGTTGGAACACCATGACCCACCTGGTCAATAAGTGAAACCATAAGACGAATATGTTTCAGTTTGGGGGTTTTGAGATGACCATGACCCTAGAAGATGTGGCACGGATTACGGGTCTTATGTGCCATGGAAGTGTTGTCCTAACACGGGATTCAAACTATAACCCAAGGGACAATTGCACGACCCTTCTAGGAATGTCGATGGAGGAATGGCGTGAGTGTATTTTTGGTGGAGGCAATTCATCATCGATGAAAGTTCATTTTTTTTGTAATAAATGGGAAGGTCGGTCCACTGCATGTGCATCTGAAGCAGCTGACCAAGAGTTGTGCGGCTTCCTTCTTTATTTTTTTGGACTTACTTTATTTTTTTATTGTTCTGGTTCGAGAATAAGTTACTTATGGCTGCAGTTCCTGGAAGACTTAGATGAAGTCGACAACTGGGCATGGGGTGCTGCTATGCTCGCACACTTGTACAGTCAACTTTATCATGCGAGTAGGGGTACAAAAACCGTCAGGGGGTTTTGGCCATTTGTTCAGGTATTTGTTTTTTACATATTTAGTGTTTGTGGACTAAGCTCATTGAAGGTTGTAGTCTTACTAATATATTGTTTTTGTAGGCCTGGACTTGGGAGCATATTGTCGCCTTGCGTCCTCAATGTGGCCATGCGGTTTATGGTTTTCCCATGATCGGCGAGTGGGCTTCAATAAGTGTCAAGTGCGAAAATGCTCAATTCATTTTAGATGGGCTGCAATTAAATGAGGTAAATGGTTTAAAATCGTTGTAATGTTTAGCATTCTTAAGTAATCATCACTTTATGATTTTGTCTTCCTTAGTACAAATCGTTATCTCTTTTGCATTTAACTTTCATTAGCGTAAAACGTTATATGGTTTAGCATTCTTAAGTAATCACCGCTTTAGGATTTTGTTTTTCTTATTAAAAATCATTATCGCATTTGTATCTAACTTTCATTAGCATAAATCGTTGTAATGTTTAGCATTCTTAAGTAATCATCACTTTAGGATTTTGTCTTCCTTAGTACAAATCGTCATCGCCTTTGCATCTAATTTTCATTACCGTAAATCATTGTAATGTTTACCATTCTCAAGTAATCATCGCATTCAACATTTCGTTTTCTTTAGTATAAATCATTATCACATTTGTATCTAACTTTCATTATCGTAAATCATTGTAATGTTTAGCATTCTCAAGTAATCATCGTATTCGGCATTTTGTTTTTTTAGTACAAATCGTTATCGCATTTGCATCTAATTTTTATTACCGTAAATCATTGTAATGTTTAGAATTCTTAAGTAATCATCGTTTTAGGATTTTGTCTTCCTTAGTATAAATCGTCATCGCCTTTGCATCTAATTTTCATTATCGTAAATCATTGTAATGTTTAGCATTCTCAAGTAATCATCTCATTCAGCATTTTATTTTTCTTAGTACAAATCGTTATTGTATTTGCATTTAACTTTCATTACCGTAAATCGTTGTAATGTTTAGAATTCTCAAGTAATCATCGCATTCGACATTTCATTTTCTTTAGTATAAATCATTATCACATTTGCATCTAACTTTCATTACTGTAAATCATTGTAATGTTTAGCATTCTTAACTAATCATCGCATTCAGCATTTTGTTTTTCTTAGTACAAATCATTATTGTATTTGCATCTAACTTTCATTATCGTAAATTGTTGTAATGTTTAGCATTCTCAAGTAATCGTCGCATTCAACATTTCATTTTCTTTAGTATAAATCGTTATTGCATTTGCATCCAACTTTCATTACAGTAAATCATTGTAATGTTTAGCATTCTTAACTAATAATCGCATTTAGTATTTTGTCTTCTTTTGTACAAATCATTATCGCATTTAGCATTTTGCATGAATAATTATGTCTATATCTAAACCACAATCTCGATTGTATAGGTTGTGTGGAGACCTTATGTGGATGAGGAGGACGAGGACGAGGACGATAAGGACAACGAGGTTGTTGTTGAGGCTACGAGACTGTCTGTATGCGATATTTAGCTCTTTAGCAAATGTGAAGCTGAGATGCAGCATGGTAGTCGAGTACTCCTACAAGTTGGCTTGGGACTGTTGATACCAAAATTGCTTGTGGCATTAAAAAGGAAATGAATAGTGGCGGGGCCACAAACGTGAATTGGCACAAACGCTTCAGAAAATAATTGGATAGCTGGAACAAAGGAGGTGTTCGTGCCATACCATATGATTATAAAGAACGAAAATATGACCCCAACTATTTCAAACAATATTGGCAACCCATGCGTGGAAATCGACAGATTGAGGAGAAGCAACCTGAAAGTGAGATCACTCTTGTCCCCAAGCGTGTCCTCCTCCAGCATAGACGTAACGTCCATCGTGTCCATTTGGCGAATACTACGATTCCATTTGTTGCAGTATATGATAAGGAGCAAACACAACTCCCAAAGGAGAAGGTATTATCCAATCAAAGGTTAGCGATGCTGGAGAGTGAGAATAAGGTGTTACAGAAGGACGTGCAAAATTTGAGTAAACAAATTGGGTCGCTGGTTGAGATGATTACCAGTGGGTTTTATAAGATCAAGGGAACGAAAAGGCCACCGAATAAAGAGACTCCATCAAGTCCAAGAAAGAGATGAGTTCTATGTCCATCTGAGTCGTCAAACACAAGTGAATAAACATATATGATTTGTGTATCCTAGTAATTATATGTTGTAATTTTGACATTCTTTGTTGTAATTATATAATTCTTTTCTTAATAAGTGTAACACAGAAGTGCCACTGAAAAATTGACAAGACTACATAAACTTAGGTTTTTAATTATATATCTCTTTCATGATTTGTACTTACGTATAGCGATTACTGGCTTAGGGTTTATTCTGTATCATGATTCCTGTGATAGCGATTACTCTGTATAGCGCTTAATATGTATAGTGTTTAGGAAGTTACTATGATTTATACTTACGTTTGCTAAATCGTATAGCAATTACTAGCTTAGGGTTTATTACTTTTAGCGTTTCTTGTGATAGTGATTACTTAATATGTCGATTACTTAGTATAGCGATTATGAAGATACCATTATTTGTACTTACGTTTGCTAAATCGTATAGCGATTACTGGTTTAAGGTTTATTATTTATAGTGTTTCTTGTGATAGTGATTACTTAGTTTAGCAATTAATAGATATAGCGATTATGCAGTTACCATGATTTGTACTTATGTTTGCTAAATCGTATAGCGATTACAAGTTTTGAGTTTATTATGTATAGTGATTCCTTTAGTTGCAAGAAACGTCACATAACATTAGTATAGGGTTTAGGATCTGACACGCTACTGATGTTATGCTACGTGTCATTCATTTACACAAACTAACATCGTGTCAATGATACTAGCAAATGAAACAACGTCTTTTAATTAATACGCAATGTAATTTATTTATTTGTTAATATTCTTTTTGCATGGTTTTTGAAAACAGTGGGATGTGAAACGACATGAACAATAAATGAATAAATCATCGTGTTTCGCAAGGCACACAAGACGTTTCCTTTAATAGCATGGAATAGGCGACATTTCATTTAAAGAAGAAAATGAGTCTTTCCTATAACCTACTTCGTGAGCAACGAACAGAAAAAACGATGTTTCCTCTAACCTCCTTCTAAGCGCAAGTTATATCGATGTCGAAGAAGAATGCTACAATTCAGTCGAGCGTCCGCAAAAAGGGTACCTTCGATTTCTATAACTTGCTTCATCTTTTTTACGCCGTTTATAGTTCGTTTACTGAATATAATGCTATAATTATTTTACTGAATATTCAGCTAATTTTAGTGCAGTATCTACAAAATAAGGTGCCCGAAAACTCAGCAAAGTGCTCGAAGAGAACATCAACTGGATGCGAGATGAATTTGCAGAAGAACACACTATCAATAATTTTGTACGTATGAAACCACTATCAGTTATACATTAACGTATGCCATGGGTATGTATATTAACAAATGCACATTTGTTCTAAACAGACTATACACGATTTCGTCATGTATATTCAAAGCAAGAAAAAAACCATGTCAGACCGCATCGTCACCCCTTATTTTATGGTATATCGGTTATCTTATATATTTATTTTGTCATTTTATTTACTAATGTACCTTCATGTTTTAAACTTGCTATTATTATTGTTTCGTTCAACAGAGTATTGTCCGTCGAATGCCATACGCGGCAAGATTTCTAGACGGAATACAATACTGGGGTGACGATGACCAAATGACAGACTTTTTTTCAAGTGAAAAGGTTTGTGACCATATCAATTTGTAAGATGTTAGATCTATTTAAGATCTTGTTTTGATTCTTAATATCGATTTTTAAGCTATCAATAGGAATTTGCATATCGATTTAAGATATTGTTTTGATTCTTAATATCGATTTCTATGTTGATTATTCCTCATTGATTTTTAAGACATTGTTTAGATTATTAATATCGATTTAAGATATTATTTTGATTCTTAATATTGATTTCTATACTGATTCTAAATATCGATTTAAGATATTGTTTTCATTCTTAATATCAATTTCTATGTTGATTCTTAATATCAATTTAGGATATTGTTTTGATTCTCAATATCAATTTTTAAGATATCAATATGAATTTCTAAATCGATTTAAGATATTGCTCTGAATCTTAATATTGATTTCTATGCTGATTCTTAATATCGATTTAAGATAGTGTTTTGATTCTTAATATTGACTTCTATGCTGATTCTTAATATCTATTTTTAAGCTACCAATAGGAATTTCTATAGCGATTTAAGATGTTTTGATTCTATGTTGATTCCTAATATCAATTTAAGATATTAGTTTGATTCTTAATATCGATTTATATGTTGATTCTTAATATCATTTTTTATGGTATCAGTACGCATTTCCATATCTATTTTTTAAGATATTTTATAATCGATTTGCAGATATTGATTCCTACGTTGTGGCAATCAGAAAAGCATTGGGTCGTATACATGTTGGATGTACGAGAACAAAAGATATGGCTATACAACTTCTTTGACTATGACATTGGTGTAGACCATGACATTGTGCATTTGGTAAGTTTCTATCTTTAAGATTATTGTATCTTGTATCGTGGCCCAGAATTTACTGGCTTTTGCATAAACCACAGGTTGGATTTTTCAAAGACATGTTGGGTGTCGACATTGGCCCGTGGAGGCTTCACATCGCAGAGGGTACTCCTTTACAAAATAATGTCGTCGATTATGGCATCTTTGTAATGAAGTATATTGAAGCAATATACTATGGACGAGCACCAAAATTCACCCTGTATGCTGTACACTTAAACATTTTTTATTAACCTATATTATTGATGACTACATTTTTATATTGTTCTCATTTCCAGTTTTTTTTTCAGGATGATATACCTGGATTCCACAAAGAACTATGCAAAGAATTGAAGGATTTTCTAGTTGAGGAAGATACAAAAACCCAGACTGCAAGATTACCTAGAAAGCTATGAAGAACGCGAAGCCCCCAAGAATAAGAGGAAGTCATTTTAAACATCTACATGTTCTCAAGGATAACGTGAAGAGGGTTATGTTCTACTGCTGAGAGAGAGATAACAATTTTTGGTTCAACTTTCAATTTTCAAATTTTTTGTGTACAGACATTTGTAACAAATTTTGTAAGACTGTGTACAAAATTTGCATTGATCCATAAACCAAAATTACAAACCTGGCAAACATGTGTTGAATACGTAAATCGCCACCTCAAGCACCCAAATTGCAACAATATAAATTCCGCAACAATTTAAGATATTATATCAATTTTTGTGAGATATTGTTTTGTTAAGATCGATTTATAATATATTATATTGAATTGTCATATATAGATTTGCAAGATATTATGTATTTTCTAGTGTCGATTACTGAGATATTGTTTTGGTTGTTAATATCAAATTGTAATATATTATGTTGAATTGCCATATATCGATTTGTAAGAAATTATGTTGAAATGTCGTATATCGATTTGTAATATATTATGCTGAATTGTCGTATATTGATTTATAAGATTATATGTGTTTTCTAGTGTCAATTTGTGAGATATGATGTTTTTGTTAACATCGATTTATGTATAAGTGTAGCACACAAATGCCACTAAACAAATCATTGTAATGATAGGCGTTCAAAAATAAAAATCAAACAAGCGTTTAACGTTTTGTAGCATGAAAATACCACTGATTTGCTTTTACGAGTTGTGTTCCTATCGCAATTTACATAATGATTGATAAAAGTCTAAAACAATTTGCATAAATATTGACCGTGCAATTTTACCGTGATTTGTACTCATGCACAATGCAATTTTTATTCAGATATGGCCGACAGAGACGTCATTGTGTAAATCGTTATACCATTACAATTTACACAATGACGTCTGTCTTTTAGACAATGAGCTTTGTCTAATTGAATGACACGTACCATCGTGATTTACACAATGATGTATGAAGGCTACGTGCTATCACGATTTGCTTTTACGGGCTGTGTCTATGTCAACGATATTTCCTAATCGCCTTTACGGGTTATGCCTATGTCAACGAAGGGCGAACATTACAAGCCTTTGTTCACCGCATACATCCCTAATCCCTTTTGCGATTTTCATTCACGTAGGGTGAGCATCACAACGATTTATGAACAATACACGTCTCTAATCGCTTATTGGATTTTCATTGACGAAGGGCGAACATTACAAGCCTTTGTACACCTCATGTAACGCCCCGGGGTTTTAAAACCTTTAAAAATGCAGATTTTTTTTTTTTTTTTTTTAAACAACGGAAATAATTTTTGATTTTCGGTTTCCTAAACCTCAGGCACGTCACATTCCAATTAACAACAAAAACAACAATAATTTATATCAACATTATATACATAGTCTTTTCACAAGGTTCAAAAATGAAAACATTTAGGATTAAATTTAAAATAAATCCTAAATTAATCTCAGGATCTTGGGAATCTGGATTCTTCGATGCCACACTTGTCCAACATCCATTGTAAGATTTCCTATTCCATATTTGAACCTGAAATCCCCATAAAACAGGGTTAGACTTATGATAGCCAAGTAAGTCATTAATCAAAACCATACAATTCAAATATTAAGCATGATTTCAATAATTTACAAATCAAAATGCATTTATTCAAGAACAATTATGCAAAATAAGGCAATTAAAAACAATTTAAAATAATGCATAATCTCAGATCAAATTCTGTGAAAGAAAGAGGTCATTGTTTCGATATTAACGCCCTCCTGGTACGGTGGAGAGTACTCCGATCTCAAACTAAGTATTCCGGGGGTATATTATTCTATTGTGGATTACCCGGATACCTGAGTGAAACGGGCTCCCATGCGAGCGGTCAACGACCGGGAAGATTCTCAGCAATGGCGAGCAAACAAGGAGAGTTGGATGCATCCACTGGCATGCAGCAGCCTCGAGACCCGTTGTCTCGACCTCCTCAACCCGAGTGACAGGAGGTCCAGGGAATCTATCGCTCCCAACAATTATCATCTTCACAATGTCACTCCTGGTTGTACCACTACCCCTTCCAGGGTAGGCTAAACCTAGATGGGCTTGAAGGATTCTTTTATAGGACTTTTCATCTTTTCAAAAACTAGGCTCAATAGCCAAATCATTCCTTTCAAGTAAACACGGTTCATATGTATCCAGCCCATCCAGAATTTTGCTCTATCATAACGAGCATTCGCCTGTGAAGGCGAGAATTAAGTTTGTGTAGACATGACTCATGCAGCAATAAAATCTTTCAAAAATCAACATGCTATACAAAATTCTTCTATTTATCAATATCATCAATGTCTTAACCATAGTATTCGATTTAAAATCATAAGATTTGAAATTGAAATATGCAGATATTGAAATATGCATTTGATCATAAATCAAATTTAGATAATCATGCATGAATCAAAAATATGAATCAAAAGCATGTCTAATATAAAATTATAAGATTTTGATAGAATAACTTACTTGGATTTCGATAGGATAAAGCGCTCGTGCTTTGATTTAATCTGATAGAATTCATTATATTAGTTAATATTTTTATATCAAATTTTGAGAAGTATCTTTTGAAGAAATTATTAAAAATCTAAAAAAATTTATTTGTAATTGACTTTAAAACTTTTATAAGAATTTTCACAGAGTTTCCTCTGTAATAACTCAAATGTTCGAAAAAAGGTTTGAACTTGAATTCGAGTTGTAAGAATTTGAACATGACTTTGCGTCACAAATATTTTTATAAAGGTTTTTCAAAAATTTTGATTTAAATATTTAAAAGGATTTTTGAAAAATTTTAACAAAATTTCTTTTATAAAAATCAAAATTTTTTTTTTCTGAAATAATTATAAAATTTTTGATATATCTTCTACTAAAAATTTCTAAACTATCTGAAAAGCTTTTGCCAAAATTCTGATTAAAATAATTAATCTTTAGAAATTATTTAAAAATTTGGTCAGAATTACTGCTATACTAATTCTACTTTTTTTCAAAAATCTTTAAATCATTTTGACAGAACTCCTGCTATAAAAACTTAATTTTTCAAAAGTCTTTTATAAAATTTTGCCAGAACTACTGCTAAAGTAGTTTGGAATACTTAAAAATATTTAGAAAAATTTGAACAGAACTTCCCTTGCGTAGAGGCTGGGTTGGATTAAATTTTGACAAAATTGTCAAAATTTAAATCCACACAAAGTAGAATTGGGGTTTAGAAGGAGAATTTGAATTCAGAAGATGGTTCTTGAATACTAACCTTGTTTAGTTGATTTGAGCAGCACTTCCGCTATCCAAATCTGACTTTTCTGCTAAGTTTAGCAGAACTCCTGCAGGTAGTGCTTCTGAGGCTGTTTCTGATCTGACGGAGCTTCTTGCAGAAGAACAGACTTTGCTAAAAGAAAGAGGAAAAGGGCTAGAAGAGGTTTCTCAGAAAAAAATCTGAGATTCTACGGAGGTTTTGGTTTAAAAGTTAGAGAGAGAAAATCAAAGGTAGAGAGAGAAAGTAGGAGAGAGAGAGCTTAGAGAGAGAAGGGAGGGTTTTGAACTTGAGTAGAGAGAGAGGGGGTGAGGGGTATTTATAGGAGAGAGAAGGGAGGTCGCCCCCCCCTTGTGGGGCCCACTTTGGTGACATTTGTCACCAAAGTAATTAAAAAATTAATTTTTTGAATGACACTTGTCATTCTTCTGACAAGTGTCAAAGAGAGAGAGAGGCTTAGTGTCACCTCCTTACTGAGGAGTGACACTTGTCCTCCCATGGTTTTGGAAAACCATGGCCTGTCCATGGTTTTGGGCCAGTGGTTTTTCTAAAACCATGGTCTGAGATTAAAATATTATAAATTAATATATTTTATTCAATTTGCTACTTTTTAATACCCAAGTTAACCTTGGCTCAATTCCATCTTTCAAAAATGCCATAGGAGATTTAGAATTACTTGAGTGTCCTTCTGTAGTTCAATAAATTACATAGCCTGCCATTGAAAATGGTAAATTACCATTTTCGTCCCTGACAATTTTATTAATTCCCTGAAAATATCCTAAAAGAAAGATTACTATTTTGACCTTATATAGTTGGGTATTTTACCGAAAAATGCCACTGAATTGGCAAATTACTAAGCTACCCTTTGACAATTTGATTAATGACTAGAATGTCCCTGAATTCTGATTTTTGAACAAGCCTCAACAAAATTTTATCAGGATTTTAAATATATATTCAGATCTTTACTTTGAACAATACTAACCATAAAATACTATAATTCACATTCAGAATAAATAAAAATTAAAACTTGAATTTTCTTCAGAATTTATAAATCATTAAAAATTTTGGGTATTACATTCTACCCCCCTAAAAGAAAAAATTTCGTCCTCGAAATTTATGTACAATTTAAACAAACAATTTTGGATACTTCTCTCTGATGCTGTTTTCAGGTTCCCAAGTACATTCTTCAATTCCGTGATGCTGCCATCTGACTTTAACCAGAGGAATAATCTTTGTTCTCAAAATTTGATCTCTTCTATCCATAATTTCTATAGGCTTTTCCTCAACAGTCATGTCTTCTCGAATTGCTATATCTTGATGCTGGATAATATGAGATGGATCATAAACATATTTTCGCAGCATTGAAACATGAAATACATTATGAATCTGTGCATACTGAGGAGGCAATTCGATTCTATAAGCAGTTTCACCGATTCGTTCTAGAATCTTAAAAGGTCCTACAAATCTAGGACTTAACTTTCCCTTCTTTCCAAATCTGAACACACTTTTGGTTGGAGATACTTTGACGAAGACCATATCATCAACTTCAAAAGCGAGTTCTTTCCGTCTTTGATCAGCATATCCTTTTTGTCGGCTCTGGGCAGCGCGTAGTCTGTCTCGGATCAAATTTACTTGCTGAGTATAATGTTGTAGTATCATTGGTGACTCTAACTTTCGTTCACCAATTTCATTCCAATAGAGTGGCGATCGACAAGGTCTTCCATATAAAGCTTCGTATGGCGCCATTCCAATACTGGTATGATAACTATTATTATAAGCGAATTCAGCTAGCATAATATGAATATCCCAATCTCCTTTCCATTCTAGCATACAGGCGCGTAACATATCTTCCAGAGTTTGAATAGTACGCTCTGATTGTCCATCAGTTTGGGGATGAAATGCAGAACTGAACTTTAACTTTGTTCCCAAAGCCTGCTGAAGTTGGTTCCAGAATCGAGAAGTAAACCTGGGATCACGATCAGAGATAATTGAAAATGGTATTCCATGTAGTCTTACAATCTCTTGAATGTATAAATCTGCCAAACTTTCCAAAGATTGACTTATACGAATAGGTAGAAAGTGAGCTGATTTAGTTAATCGGTCAATAATAACCCAAATTGCATCGTGCTGTTTTCGAGTTTTTGGTAAACCCACAATGAAATCCAGATCTAAGATCAATCTTTGAAAATACCTTAGCCTTCTGTAATTGATCAAATAAATCTTCAATTCGTGGCAACGGATATTTATTCTTTATGGTAACTTGATTAAGAAGTCTGTAATCTATACATAATCTTAATGACCCATCTTTCTTCTTTACAAATAATACTGGTGCACCCCAGGGAGACATACTTGGTCTAATAAATCCCAGCTCCATTAATTCCAATAATTGTTTTTTTAATTCTGTGAGTTCTGCTGGAGCCATCCTATAAGGAGCTTTAGAAATTGGTGCAGTTCCTGGCATTAACTCAATACCGAATTCTATCTCTCTATGTGGAGGAAGTCCTGGTAATTCATCAGGAAAAACATCTGAAAATTCATGAACAATATCCAGACTTTCAAGAGAAATTTCTGCTGGTCTGGCAAGAGTAATGCTGACTAGAAAGGCTGTACATCCATTCCTCAAATATTTCTGGGCCTTTAAAGAAGAAATAACTCGATTTTTAGGAGTAGAATTGGATAATCTAAATTCTACCTTAGGAATACCTGGTTGAGAAAAAGTAACTTTTCCTTCCTGACAAAATATTCTTGCATGATGTTGATGTAGCCAATCCATACCCAATATAATATCAAAATCTGACATGTCTAATAGAATTGGGTCAGCAGGTAAATTCTGTCCTTCAATATATACTTCTAGATTCGGCAAGTATAACCCACAAAAAGATTTACATCCTACTGGGTTGACCACTTCCAGAGCACAGTTCAAAGACTTGATAGGCATATTAAGTAAAGTAGTAAACTTCTTGGAAATAAAAGAATGAGTTGAACCGCAATCAAATAGAGTAAAAGCAGCATGTCCAGCTATAGATAAAGTACCTTGAATCAGGTCACCCTTAGGTAGTTGATCAACATTGGCGGTATAAACGCGACCTGGTACTTTTTTATTCTGCGGTCGTTGTTGTTGTTGTTGTTGCTGCTGTTGTTGTTGTTGCTGGTACGGATACTGGGGTTGTTGCTGAGGGCGAGGTCAAATAAGGCCTCGAGCATGTTCATCCATTTCCTTTTTATAGCAGTCTTTAATGAAATGGCCAGACTTACCACAATATAAACAACCACCAGTTGTTCGGGGGCAGGGTTGTCCTGGATGGGATCGATAGCAATTCTGACACGATCTAGCTGGTAGTTGTGTAGCTGGTAATTGTGGTTGATTGACTTGAAACTGCTGTCGTGGCCTCTTTGCTGGAGGGATGAACCTTCTTCCTTCAAAATTTCTTTTAGGCCAACTCCTTTGGCCTCTGAATTGAGAAACCGTTCTGCCAGATTGATTCTTCTGTATTTCTTCCCAATCTTCTTGTATCAATGTAGCTATTTCCACCGCCTTGTCTAAAGTTTCTGGCCTACTAGTGAGGACTTTGGTTCGTAGAACTGGTTTCAATCCTCTAGTAAATTTCATTGCCCTCTCGTCTTCCGTATTATAGACATTTGGGCAATATTTCTCTAAATTTCTGAATTTAGTAATGTATTCAGATAAAGAGAGTCCTCCTTGTAGTAATTCAAGGAATTCCCTCATTTTACGGCTTCTTTCATGCTTGGGGAAATATGCAGCATAGAAAACTTCAACAAATTGTTCCCAAGTAACGGATCCATTGCTAAATTTAATTTCTAAGGTGGATGCCCACCATCTTTCTGCATCTCCTTTTAATCTGTATGCTGCATAGTTCACCTTACGATCTTCAGGTACGGTCAGAACACGAAAAATCTTTTCTATTTCTCGGATCCAAACCTCAGCAGCTTCTGGATCCATCTTTCCTGAAAATGTAGGTGGATCTAATTTGAGAAACTGCTCATAAGATACTTCATTATGGTTTTGATAGGATTTTGAAGATGTAGCTGAGTCTTGCCTATTCTGATTCTGATCTCTTATAACAGCTGCCAAATTATTTAATGTTTCCATAATGAATTCTTGTTGACCATTCTGCTCCTTGGGTTGCTTCTTTGATGTTTGACGAGGCATCCTTGATAAATAATGATCAGACTTAGATTAAAGTAGAAAGAACATTTATTCATATGAACATATATATACATCAAAACCCATATTTACAAGAATTTACATATTTAACAAAAGTAAACAAAAGATATCCTATGGAAGCTTGAGGAATTTTCCCAAATAATTCCTCTTGTTTCAAATCCGCTCTGGTGGATGAGAAGGCCCTGCAATATTTGGATCTATATTATAAACTTGTTTATCTGGATTTCCTAAATATAAGCTAAGGTCATCCGTAGGTTCCCTTGGGGTATATATAGGATCAGGAGGTTGGAGTGAAAATACAAAGTCCAAAGGAGTTAAAGTGGGTGCAGGAGCAGGTATTATGGTTGAGTCGGATGAAATGACAATAGGTTCCATTTGAGGAGGAGGAGCAATAATATCCACACGGGATTGTTGATCTGGTAGGTTTTCAGCGGCTTGCTGTCTTTTAATGCAACCCGTCTTCACTTGGCATTCTTTTTCTATATGCCCAACTTCTCCACAAAATAAACATTCTTCCAATTCCAGTGGGCAAGGTTGTGATAAATGGGTCTGTAAACACCTATGACATTTTTCTAAGTTTTCTTTTTCTTTTGTGAGACTTAGAACTTGATTTTCTAAATTATCCACCAGCCGTTTTTGTACTGTCTGTGATTGTTCTAGCTTTTGAACATCCTTGACAAGTTCTTTAATGATATTGACCAGATCTTGAGGAGTCATCTATAAGAAGAATAATGATTTAACAATAATAATAAAATAAAAATCTAAAGTACATACTTACAGTGTAATGTATGAACAAGGTGGATCTCGAACCAGATTTCCCAAAACTCTGCTCTGATACCAACTGTAACGCCCCGGGGTTTTAAAACCTTTAAAAATGCAGATTTTTTTTTTTTTTTTTAAACAGCGGAAATAATTTTTGATTTTCGGTTTCCTAAACCTCAGGCACGTCACATTCCAATTAACAACAAAAACAACAATAATTTATATCAACATTATATACATAGTCTTTTCACAAGGTTCAAAAATGAAAACATTTAGGATTAAATTTAAAATAAATCCTAAATTAATCTCAGGATCTTGGGAATCTGGATTCTTCGATGCCACACTTGTCCAACATCCATTGTAAGATTTCCTATTCCATATTTGAACCTGAAATCCCCATAAAACAGGGTTAGACTTATGATAGCCAAGTAAGTCATTAATCAAAACCATACAATTCAAATATTAAGCATGATTTCAATAATTTACAAATCAAAATGCATTTATTCAAGAACAATTATGCAAAATAAGGCAATTAAAAACAATTTAAAATAATGCATAATCTCAGATCAAATTCTGTGAAAGAAAGAGGTCATTGTTTCGATATTAACGCCCTCCTGGTACGGTGGAGAGTACTCCGATCTCAAACTAAGTATTCCGGGGGTATATTATTCTATTGTGGATTACCCGGATACCTGAGTGAAACGGGCTCCCATGCGAGCGGTCAACGACCGGGAAGATTCTCAGCAATGGCGAGCAAACAAGGAGAGTTGGATGCATCCACTGGCATGCGGCAGCCTTGAGACCCGTTGTCTCGACCTCCTCAACCCGAGTGACAGGAGGTCCAGGGAATCTATCGCTCCCAACAATTATCATCTTCACAATGTCACTCCTGGTTGTACCACTACCCCTTCCAGGGTAGGCTAAACCTAGATGGGCTTGAAGGATTCTTTTATAGGACTTTTCATCTTTTTAAAAACTAGGCTCAATAGCCAAATCATTCCTTTCAAGTAAACACGGTTCATATGTATCCAGCCCATCCAGAATTTTGCTCTATCATAACGAGCATTCGCCTGTGAAGGCGAGAATTAAGTTTGTGTAGACATGACTCATGCAGCAATAAAATCTTTCAAAAATCAACATGCTATACAAAATTCTTCTATTTATCAATATCATCAATGTCTTAACCATAGTATTCGATTTAAAATCATAAGATTTGAAATTGAAATATGCAGATATTGAAATATGCATTTGATCATAAATCAAATTTAGATAATCATGCATGAATCAAAAATATGAATCAAAAGCATGTCTAATATAAAATTATAAGATTTTGATAGAATAACTTACTTGGATTTCGATAGGATAAAGCGCTCGTGCTTTGATTTAATCTGATAGAATTCATTATATTAGTTAATATTTTTATATCAAATTTTGAGAAGTATCTTTTGAAGAAATTATTAAAAATCTAAAAAAATTTATTTGTAATTGACTTTAAAACTTTTATAAGAATTTTCACAGAGTTTCCTCTGTAATAACTCAAATGTTCGAAAAAAGGTTTGAACTTGAATTCGAGTTGTAAGAATTTGAACATGACTTTGCGTCACAAATATTTTTATAAAGGTTTTTCAAAAATTTTGATTTAAATATTTAAAAGGATTTTTGAAAAATTTTAACAAAATTTCTTTTATAAAAATCAAAATTTTTTTTTTCTGAAATAATTATAAAAATTTTGATATATCTTCTACTAAAAATTTCTAAACTATCTGAAAAGCTTTTGCCAAAATTCTGATTAAAATAATTAATCTTTAGAAATTATTTAAAAATTTGGTCAGAATTACTGCTATACTAATTCTACTTTTTTTCAAAAATCTTTAAATCATTTTGACAGAACTCCTGCTATAAAAACTTAATTTTTCAAAAGTCTTTTATAAAATTTTGCCAGAACTACTGCTAAAGTAGTTTGGAATACTTAAAAATATTTAGAAAAATTTGAACAGAACTTCCCTTGCGTAGAGGCTGGGTTGGATTAAATTTTGACAAAATTGTCAAAATTTAAATCCACACAAAGTAGAATTGGGGTTTAGAAGGAGAATTTGAATTCAGAAGATGGTTCTTGAATACTAACCTTGTTTAGTTGATTTGAGCAGCACTTCCGCTATCCAAATCTGACTTTTCTGCTAAGTTTAGCAGAACTCCTGCAGGTAGTGCTTCTGAGGCTGTTTCTGATCTGACGGAGCTTCTTGCAGAAGAACAGACTTTGCTAAAAGAAAGAGGAAAAGGGCTAGAAGAGGTTTCTCAGAAAAAAATCTGAGATTCTACGGAGGTTTTGGTTTAAAAGTTAGAGAGAGAAAATCAAAGGTAGAGAGAGAAAGTAGGAGAGAGAGAGCTTAGAGAGAGAAGGGAGGGTTTTGAACTTGAGTAGAGAGAGAGGGGGTGAGGGGTATTTATAGGAGAGAGAAGGGAGGTCGCCCCCCCCTTGTGGGGCCCACTTTGGTGACATTTGTCACCAAAGTAATTAAAAAATTAATTTTTTGAATGACACTTGTCATTCTTCTGACAAGTGTCAAAGAGAGAGAGAGGCTTAGTGTCACCTCCTTACTGAGGAGTGACACTTGTCCTCCCATGGTTTTGGAAAACCATGGCCTGTCCATGGTTTTGGGCCAGTGGTTTTTCTAAAACCATGGTCTGAGATTAAAATATTATAAATTAATATATTTTATTCAATTTGCTACTTTTTAATACCCAAGTTAACCTTGGCTCAATTCCATCTTTCAGAAATGCCATAGGAGATTTAGAATTACTTGAGTGTCCTTCTGTAGTTCAATAAATTACATAGCCTGCCATTGAAAATGGTAAATTACCATTTTCGTCCCTGACAATTTTATTAATTCCCTGAAAATATCCTAAAAGAAAGATTACTATTTTGACCTTATATAGTTGGGTATTTTACCGAAAAATGCCACTGAATTGGCAAATTACTAAGCTACCCTTTGACAATTTGATTAATGACTAGAATGTCCCTGAATTCTGATTTTTGAACAAGCCTCAACAAAATTTTATCAGGATTTTAAATATATATTCAGATCTTTACTTTGAACAATACTAACCATAAAATACTATAATTCACATTCAGAATAAATAAAAATTAAAACTTGAATTTTCTTCAGAATTTATAAATCATTAAAAATTTTGGGTATTACACCTCATACATCGCTAATCTCTTTTGTGATTTGTAAGATATGATGTGTTTTCAAGTATCGATTTGTGAGATATGGTTTTGTTTGTTAATATCGATTTGTAAGCTATTATGTTGAATTTCCGTATATCAATTTGTAATATATTATGCTCAATTGATGTATATCAATATATAAGATATTATGTGTTTTCTAGTATCATTTTTTATGATATTTGTAGTATGATTTCTGTTGTAGAATTACAACAAAGAATTATAACATTACAACACAGAATTATCTATTTATAACAAAGCATTATAGAATTATAACAAAGAATTATCGATTTACAACAAAGAATTATAGAATGCTAAACATTACAACGATTTGTAAGATATGAAAGTTAAATGCTACAACTATTTTGAAGCTGAAGAATCCACACGTGATTCCTGTGTTGCGTTGCTCGCTTTTGAATTGAACAAAGTCTGTCATAAAACAGAACAATATCAGACACTACATTAAGTTCAATAAGAAATGCTAACATCCTCCCAAAATTGTTACATACCAAAAGACTTGTCATACTCATGCCATCGTTCCACTCAAACAGGTCGGGTGAATTGCAGGTTCCAATATTGTAGTGCACGTCTATATGGTATTGCTGCATGTTGGAAATTACACAAGTAAGATATTGATAGGTTGCACGTAATACAATTTATATGGGAAGCAATATATTGTATTACATACATGTTGATGCAAAGAGCTTGGTTGCTTAGGGGTTGGTTGTTTTTTAGACATTTTCTTGCCAACCAATTTCAGTGCACCCTTTGTCCTCCGATGGCTGCAATCAGAGGCAGGTTATACCCTTCTCTAGGTGAATATTTCCATCATAATCTATAATGTTTACTCCTGACTTGTCAAAGATGATGTTTACGATTCGGCACAACTTCTCATAAGGGTTAGATGAAGCATGATTTTTACCTACATTGTTCGATCCTGTTTTCTTAGATTAGTCTTCACGAGTTGCAACAAACTCATGGTAAATTAACTGCACTTTTTCAAGTAATTCCCTTGACATGTTTCTCATACATACATAGACTTCTTCATTTTTCGATGCCAAATCTGCAACATGCATAAGTGACCTACATAGTTATTGGTAACGGGAGGCTATCTGGCACTTCTCATCAACACTAGATGGACTGACTTTATTTGTCTCTCGCAGTTCAATCTTTGTTTGTCTTGTTCATCTTCGCATTATATATGACTCAGGCATTTCTTGTATCTTCTCTTGATTAAGTGCCTTTAATGCATGATGACATAAAATACCTTTGAATTCAAACATTTTGCACATACATTCAACTATTCTGTTGTCAACATTGTACATAACATGTGCTTCTTGCTTTTTTGGATACTCTTCGCCATCCCATACAACATGGTATTTGTGCATATTCACATATTGCATACGTCCTTCTATGTTGCAATTCATGACATATATAACCTCCTTTTTAGTCCATTCAAATACAGTTAATGTATACAGATCTGCAGGTCCCATCAATATTTTTATGCCCAAAGTTACAGGGTAGGTGTTGAAGCATTTCACATCTTGTTCAAGCTCATTCTGTCTAAAATCGTCTACAAATAATTTATATTGTTCCATGAAACAAAACATTGTTAAACATGAATACAATGTTTTTTTCAGTGTGACATGCATAGATTCAGCTCTTTATGTGCTTATCATATTTGCACAAAAGTATTGTCTTACATATGCCAATGCCCACTTCTCTTTGTCTGCATATAAATGTTGTAACCACACACAGTCTTCAAGGTCATATATTTGAATCATTTGCTCCCAATTAAACATAAAGGTGACCTCGTCTATGCTCTTAAGTACACACTGTCTAAACTTTTTATCAAACACTGTCTTCTGATTAAAAATGTGTCCTATGTTCTTTGCTGCATTTTGAAAGATATGCCACAAACATAGGTGATGATGTGCATATGGCCATACATGAGACACTACAGGTGCAATTGCATGATCACCATCTGTAGATACAGCTCCAGGGTGCTTCCCATTCATTGCCTGTGTAAATACTCTGAACAACCACTCAAAGGTTTCCTTGGTCTAGTCATACAAAAAAATGCCACCTAATATGCAACTTCGTGAGTGATGGTTCACTCTGACAAACTGCATAAATGGCCATTGTTCCGTATTAATCTTTACTGTCGTATAAAAAACAAGCACATCATTGAAGCATTCATAATCCACTCTTGACTTTGAATCTGCCCAAAACATATTCACAGCATACCCATCTTCATCCAGTTGCATTGCACTAAAGAAACCAGGGTCAATGTTTGATTTTTTCTATAGGTAATCAACCAAAGAACATATTCCTTCATTTTCATATTTTTTGACCTCTTTGTTCTCAAGTGGTTTCTTAGATCCGTAGGTGTGAATGGTACATTCTCGCGACTACCATCTACGTGCGCGTATAAATTGTATGTCTTCCTTGGTGCAATGCCAACGGTATCAGCTATTTCCGCAATTACAGCATGCACTTCAATTACTTTACGATGTGACCTTAACATAAGAGTCATAAATAAAACGGCTAATTCATGGTTATGATCATTGATTAAAGTATGAACTACATATTTCCCATTCAGAAGTCTTCTTAACACCATTCTCGCTGGACAGCCGCATCTTGAATCAGGCTTGCTCCTTGTTGGATTTCCACTTGACTTCTTCCAACCTTGCTTAGAACAAACATATGCCTTTCTCACCACGACACCCTGTGCATTTTTTGCCCAAGAATACCTTCTAACACTAAAGCCAAGTTTTAAGGCATAATCATTGTAAATTTGTATGTAGCTTTCTCATTATTAAATTGCATTCCCTCTACAGGAACAGAGTCAAGTGTACTATCATGTAGACTTGAGGTGCCTGCACCTTTGTCATTATCGACTTGCATTTTGTCTGCTGAAATATTCAAGTCAAGAGTGAATCCAATGCCTACAACCTTCTTATCATGTGCATCATTAGTGCACATATTCAATTCTTTAGGTGCGTCGATAGTATGAATGTCTGTTTCTCCATGACTTTCCAATGATTGAGATACGTCATCTTTACTGCAACTAGCTGATATGCTCAACACTGTCATGTGCAAAATATCAATTTGCGTTAGCCAGCGCATACGTTTACTATGATTTATTCAAGATGCATATAACAACGACTACTGATTAGTTAAGCATAATAGCTTACAAATCGATATTAACAAACAACACCATATCTAACAAATCGATACTCGAAGACACATAATATCTTACAAATCGATATACGATAATTCAGCATAATATATTACAAATCGATACTAACAAACAAAACAATATTTCACAAATCGACAATAGAAAAGACACAATATCTTATAAATCGATACACGGCAATTCAGCATAATATATTACAAATCGATATTAACAAACAAAACAATATCTCACAAATCGCTAATAGAAAATACATAATATCTTACAAATCGATATACGGCAATTCAACATAATATATTACAAATCGATATTAACAAACAAAACAATATCTCACAAATCGACAATAGAAAATACATAATATCTTACAAATTGATATACGGTAATTCAACATAATATATTACAGATCGATATTAACAAACAAAACAATATCTCACAAATCGTCACTATAAAACACATAATAACTTACAAATCGATATATGGCAATTCAGCATAATATTACAAATCGATATCAACAAACAAAATAATATTTCACAAAACGACACTAGAAAACACATAATATCTTACAAATCGATATACGGCAATTCAGCATAATATATTACAAACGAAACAATATCTCACAAATCGATATACATGTTACTACAACCGCAAATTGTGTTACATTGCATATACTAAGTGAATGGACGATACCGGATGGGGTAGAGGCCCTTGCTCGCATCTGTAACCAAGCATTCTTGTCAACAGGTCCCAGCGTCTTACAAATGTCTTTAAGTTTCCAACCATTGAAACGATAAAATCTACCTAGAATAACAAACAACGCCTTAATGACACTCACGACGACATACGTTCTTCAACAATAGCACGATAACATGAAAAGGTACTCACGATGCTTTAATGGCACTTGTTGGAATGTTTGTGCTTCATTGCTTTTTTCCATACTGCCTAACGAAAATAAAGAAGAAGAGAAGACTGTAACAAGAGATGGCCGACAAATCCCTCTTTGACGCCCACCAATGATCGAACCAATTATTCGATTTATAGTTATCTCCACAAGGTAGGAACGAACCAGGAAAAGTTTTCTATCTAACACAAGGCAGGAACGAGAAGGCGGCCATGTGTTGTAGCACAAGCTAAAAACAAAGGCGGAACGCACAAATCTATATATGGGGAGCGGAAGGATATTTTCGTCCAACGCATATCTATCTTACGGGAGGACATTTCCGTTAAAAGCATATCTACCTTTTTTATATGTTATTTTATTATAAAATCATCGTGGACAACATTGACATATGAATTATCGTGGGTCCCAAGATATTCCTCCGTACACACAAGAACATGTGAATTTGTGTTTCGGAGAGAACACACAACACCCTCTAGTGGGTGCACTATAGGGAAGGACAATTTTTGGTAGCGTCATGTTATGAGACGTTGGGAACACCTACGGTTTACCTGGCTGACAGCAAATAGTCTATGGGGTGAACGTTTACCCCCAAGATCATCATTTCTTGGATGGTTGGTACTTCAAGGGAAGGTACAAAATCTATGATTTAGTCATGCAAAAATGTGCAGATTATGCTAAAAGAATATTGAAAGTACGGAGCATCTCTTTGCCGAGTGAACCTGGTTTCAGGAGCTGCATTTTAGATTTTGCAAACGGGCACTTTCAAGCCAGTTTTATCGCCCACGTGATCTGTTCTTAGCGGGTCGAAATAGAGGGAGGAGCGACCTCGAATGAAGAAGACGCTGAGCTGCGCTGGAGTATTTAGGGCCTCACTGTAGGAAGGAAGCGACAACGTGCTCAAATCACGAACATCATGCCACTACAGCTGCTGGAGAACTGTACTCAAGTGTTTGGGCATTCCTATGTACAATGGCTATCTTGAAGCCCATCATTGCTCCCGCATACTGCATCCAAATTTCAGGCAAATCTTATAGAAAGATGGAGTGGCAAAGTTTAGAGTTATCCTTTTTTTTTTTTGACAAGCTGGGGTTAGGCAGAACCCCCACCAGTTATACTAATGTACCACTGGGTTTTGAACTTGCAACGTCCCAACACAAGGTGACGTGCACTGACAGCTTCTGCCAAACAAGGGGAGTCCCCGTTGATATAGGTAGAGCTGTCCTTTTCAATTCGATCATGTGTACTCTCTGTGTCACCGCAATGTCATTTAGGCCATGGCGAAAGTCATTTGTTCGCATCTTTGGACCGACGAGCAAACTAATCACTCTTGTCATTTGTTGCGTTGGGAATCCAAGAGTGAAGGTGGTTCAGGTTGTGGGTTCCAACCTAGCCTTCCTTGCTTGGATTTAGGAATACAAAGAATTCCAAATCTATGGTGTAGCTTGATCCTTAGCATGATGCATCTTAGGACCAATTTCTCGTATGTGGTGGATGGAGAGAACAAGTAGGGCCGTGCACGTCGGAAAAGTGTGAAGTTTCAGAATGAGTATTGTTAAGGCAAGTGCTAGCAATTGGCAGCTGGTTGAACTTTCGTTTGGTCCATGGGTTTGTTAAGTTGTCTTTAATGAGTCGGATGGAGAAAACACATTTATTTAAGGACGGTTACCTGCCTAAATCATTGGGGTGTAGAGAAATAGATAATAAATGTGTTCTATTTCTATCTTACAACGATTTGAGGTCGCCAGCAAGGTGAAGCAAATGATCAGCCAATGCTGCTCGGCATGCTCATGTATAATGGAGTCGTTGCGACTTGAAGTACCGGTCCGGATTATCAAACAGGTTATACAAGGAAAAGGGGCAACTGCACTGCAGCAAGTGCCACAATAACTTATGTATATTCTGTATGCAGAGTTGGATGTCGAAAACCAGCAACCATACAGGAAGAAACTTGGGAAGCACTACGCGGAAGGATGAACCACCTGATTTTCAGTTCCCATGTGATTTCTTCTGTTCGCTCACCAACCAGGGTCTGCCTCACACCAAGTATGGCATACCCCAAGCTTCTTCTTTCTTTTTTTTAAAGGCAAGCTGGGGTTAGGCAGACCCCCACCAGTTATTCAACGTACCATTCGGTTTTGAACCTGCAACGTCCCACCACAAGGGGACGTGCACTGACAGCTCCTACCAATCACTCAGAGCACCCGTTGGTATGACATACCCCAAGCTTGCCCATATATATTTGAGGGGAAAAAAGAAACGTACAGTTAAATTACAGCAAACCACAGGTAATAAAGTTTCCACTTGAATTTTGAAAACTAACAGCACGGTTTTTTTTTTCCTTCTTTTTTTCGTTTCCTTTTAATACATTTTTGTTCCACGCCAAGAAAGAAATCAAAGACGGTAAGGTTTTAAGAATTGCCAATCCTTCCACATTTTTTTTTGGAAGGGCGAAAATTTTATTTATTAATTAATTAAGAAGTGCCATGGGTACATGAAAAGTTAGGGAGATGAGAGATCGACCCGCAGCTTTTTTTGAGGTGAAAAAAAAAAACAGAAAAAGTCGGTCACTTAGACACAAGGCCAGGGCACTTAGTAAATAGGATACAAAGCCAAGCGAGATCCTAGTTCGGCCCCTTAATACGAGCCACATGAAAAACGTCGGTTAAGATGCCACACAGTAGTCTTGACTTGAGATATTTTTGGGCCTCAAAAGTTCTAGCGTTTCATGGGTCAGTGGTGTAAAGGTTAGATGCAAAATCAATAATTACTGAACAATAACAAGCGATCCAAATACCTCAATACTTAAATCTAACTAAGACTACATAAACCCGAGACAGTAACATACAATATGGTGATAAGTGAAAGGAGGATTCCACTACTGGAAAACATGTCCACTTTGAAATTACACATAAATAAACACAGTTGTGTTGATGCTTTTATTTTCTACAGAGGGTTTATTTGATATTTCATATATGAAACTTATGAACGACTGTGCAAACAGATACAAACAGATAAAGCTGATAATTATGAATTATCAAGCTAGCTCATCTCGCCCTGAGAAACTTCACCTTTCTTTGAGAGGGAGATGAAACTCCAGAAGCAAATCATTTCCTGCATCAAAGACAAGCAAGAATTAATTTGGAGTTAGAAAACCTAAATAAATGCTTGAGTGGATTAAACCTAAAGAAATTTCTAAATATTTTCATAATAAGGCCTTGCATTCGGTATTTCTTCAAACTAACATCCAAAGAGACAGATGACCTTAGTGAGTGTCTCGTTGAATTTGGCTAGAGAACGAAGTTAATGTAATTCAAAGAGGCATTATTATTTTCTTGACTAGTAACCTCTTATTACAATGTTTACCTTCTTTTTTGTTTCTTAATCAAACGTACTCTACTCAGCCTTACAACAACAAAAAAAGATATTTTCTTCGTTTTATAAAGACAAAAGGTGAAAATAAGCAAAAACATTGTCAGCAAGAGGCTGGAAAGCGTATCTAACCTGACCCATATAATGCAATCATCTAAGACCCAACATAGGAGTAGGGTTAGTTTCAGGTTAACACAACATGGAGGTAAACCAAAGCATGTGTGCGTCCACATTGTTTAGTGTGTATTAACAATTTCTAAAACTCTTTTTTGCCTCTTAACAAATTTTTAGTGGCTCACCATAGCAGACTTACATCTCTCTCTCTCTCTCTCTCTCTATATATATATATATATATATATATTAAGCCTACAGCATCTAGTGGATATTAACAAGTTTAGTAAATCCTTTAGCCCCAAATAATTTTCAAGAAACCATGGTGGCCTTTTCTGTTGTATTCACAAATGGCACTTTAGTCAATTCACAGAGAATAACAGAAAAAGCAGGTTCCCAAATAACAAATAAAACATGTGACTTTAATTTTTAACAAAACATTAATTGCACATTGTGGTGACAAAGTATTTAACTAGATGGAAATTTTCAGTCTATTGAGGACAAAAAAAGACTTGCTGAATTAGCTAATTTCCACTATATATATACCACCCTCTAGTAAAAAATAGTAATATTTCTAATTTTTAAATTTTTTTTGCACATCTGACCATCCAGATGTGATCCAAATATTTGGATTAGTACAAATTGGTGATTGAATCATGTTACTCCAGCGTGTATGTAAAATTTTGCAGGGGTTGAAAAATCAATGGCCTACAATGTACCAAATTTTCAACCTCATAAAATCATACTTTTACATCAAAAAAACAAGATCAATCAAAGAGTCAATTTCTACTATTTTGACCATGCTGAACACAACCATGGTATATATAGACATGAGCCATGAGGTACAAATGCCTCTTTTTTTTCATTTTTTTGGTTGTTTTCATGAAACTAACCATGCAGATGTGATCTTGTTTAGTCGGAATAGGCTTTTGAATCGTCTGATTACGACATCTAGGTGTGCTTTTATAAGGCTTAAAAAATCAATGGCCTACAATGTGCGAAACTTTTACAGGTCATAAAATCAGAAAAAACATGATTCAAAATATTCGGAACATGCTGATCACATCTATGAGTCCGATTGGTTCTTAACATCCACAGCCTTTAGTGGAAGTTAGCTAGTTCAGCATTTCCTTTTGTCCCCCAATTATATAGATATAGTGGTGTGTAGCTACACAATCCATAGGAGCGCAACTCAGAGTGGAGTTTTGCCGAGCATCCATCGTGGGAGTGATGTACAGTCAGCGTTTTTCCCGTCCTAGTTTCCGCTGGGACCTTTAGCGGTGGTTGAAACCGCCGCTAAAAAGCATTTTTATTAACGCATTTCCTGTGGGTGTTAGCGATGGTTTCGACCGCCGCTAAAGGTCCCAGTAGAACTGAGACCTTTAGCGAAGGTCCAGAACCGCCGCCAAAGCGCAAAAAATGGGCAAAACCGTTTTTTGTGCTGTTTTTGTGTGTTGGCCATCCATCATGCGCGATGATGGATGGCCAGCGTCATTCCACTGTAGCTGCGCACCTAAGGGTTCCGCAGCTACGAATTACTGTATATATATATATATATATATATATATATATATATATAAATAATGATAACACTCATATTAAAAATGTAAGTTATGAACCTTTTCTTAAATGCATATAGGACCAAGGCCTGCTATGTCAAACCCTTATTAACCATATGCTGACGCCATCCTATAGAAGGAATTTTTCATAAGATTTAAAAGTTACAATTACTTCCATCATTTCAGAAAAAGCAAGCTTTCAAGTTACAAGTGTAGTGAAAGCATCCTGTTTAATCCATCACTAAAAGGATGCAGCAACATTGTCAAAATTAGTCCAAATATTAGCTTACGTACCAAGGCAACTTGAATGCTTCCTTCCACCAACCCTGCTTGGTACAATATGCACAAATTTTGTCAAGACGAACTATAATCTCAGAGAAAGTTGTGTGTGTGTGTGTGTGTGTGGAAACTTATCTGAGGTAAACAAGAATCGAGGCAGAGAGAGAGGGAGAGAGAGAAGTCGGCTGAGAGAAGAGAGAACTCGTTAATTCTATTAGGGCTAATCTCCTCATTAAATAGAGAGACGCCACTATATAAAAAATTACTTACACGTCCCTCTTTATTTATGAAATATCAAATAACTTACCTTTTAGAAAACTTACGCTTAAAACCTCAATAGGACAGTTAATCTCAACACTCTCCCTCAAGCTGGAGCATAGATATCAATCATGCTCTGCTTGTCACAACATTTTGAGAAATTTAGTCTAGCAAGAGGCTTTGTAAACATATCTGCAACTTGGTCCTCCGACTTTAGATATTTAGTAGCAATATGACTAGCTTGAACCATATCTCTTACGTAGTGGCAATCAACCTCAATATGTTTTGTCCTCTCATGAAAGACTGAATTGTTCGCTATATATGTGGCTGCCTTGTTATCACACATCATTGTCATAGGAGATGAAACCTTCACCTGAAGATCATTTAGTACAGTTCGAACCCACATTAATTCAGCAGTTGTTTGAGCCATAGCCCTATATTCTGATTCCGCACTTGACCTAGCAACCACATTTTGCTTGTTACTTCTCCATGAAATTAGGTTATTTCCCATAAACACACAGAATCCTGTGGTAGATTTTCTATCCACTACAGATCCTGCATAGTCAGCATCAGAGTAAGCCACTATTTCTAGGGTTCTACCTTTCTTGAATAATAACCCTTTTCCAGGAGAAGATTTTAAGTACCTGAGAATCAGTATTGCTGCATTCCAGTGTACCTCAATTGGTTTGTTCATAAATTGGCTAACCTTGCTTACTGCTAAAACAATATCAGGTCTGGTCACAATCACATATAGTAGCTTTCCTACCAGTGAGCGATAACTTTTGCTATCAACAGGTTTCGACCCTTCTTCAAACAACTGAACTTTATGGTCCATGGGAATATTTGCTGGTTTAGCTCCCAATATTCCAGTCTCTTTTAATAAGTCAAGAACATACTTCCGTTGAGACAAAACCATTCCTTCACGGCTCCTGGCAACTTCTATACCCAGAAAATATCTAAGTGAGCCAAAGTCTTTTGTAACAAAATGTTTTTGAAGATGAGTCTTTGTAGCTTCAATGTCTTTCATATCATCTCCTGTAAGAATGATGTCATCCACATATACCACCATAACAACTATACCTGAGTTAGTTTTCTTAATAAATAATGTATGGTCTGCCGCCGACCTATTAAAGTCAAACCTTGACATCACTTCAAACAACTTTTGAAACCATGCACGTGGACTTTGTTTCAAACCATATATTGCCTTTTTTAATCTACACACCTTCTGACACTCCCCCTCAACCTCGAAACCAGGAGGTTGTTGCATGTATACTGTCTCAGACAAATCCCCATATATAAATGCATTTTTCACATCTAATTGACACAAACTCCATCCATGGTGAACAACAACGGAGAGAACAAGACGAATGGTACCCATCCGTGCAACAGGAGAAAAAGTTTCAAAGAAATCAATACCATAAGTCTGAGTATACCCTTTTGCTACTAATCTGGACTTGTACCTTTCAATAGAACCCTCTGATTTATACTTTATTGTATATACCCATTTGCATCCAACAATGCCAGCATTCACTAGGGAATCAACTAGATCCCATGTATGTTGAGACAATAAGGCATTCATTTCTTCTTGCATAGCCTGCTTCCACCTGTTATCGAGCTCTGCTTATTGATAGTTCAAAGGAATAGTTTCAGCAGATAAGGCTGAAATAAATGCTTTCATCTTATTTCCAATTCGGGCATCGGACACAAAATGAGATATGGGATATAAGGTACATTGTCGGGTCCCCTTCCGGAGAGCGATTGGTCTGTTATCATCATCATGAAGGTCACTGTTGTCAGTAGTACTTACCTAAGAAGAAGAAGAAGATGAAGGCCCTAGAGGAGATGGAGTTCTACGCACATATACCAATGGAGGATTATGAAACTGTGAGGAAGATAAAGTTTGGTTAGGTAATGAGGGCACAGATTTCAAAGGAAAAGGACGTACAGGAAGTGGAAAAGAATCAACTGGATCAACTTGCATCTGAGTACCGGTACTAGAGTAATATGGAATGGATTCCAAGAAAGATACATCCGCACTGACATACTCTCGCTAAGAAATTGGATCATAACATCGATACCCCTTTTGATTTTTAGGATAACCTATAAACATGCATTTTGTAGCTTAAGCAGCTAATTTATCACGGTCAGGTCCAAGTTTGTGCACAAAACAAACACACCCAAATATTTTAGGTGAGAACGAGAAGAGTGGGGCATTAGGATTTAGGATATGTAGCGGAATTTGATCTCCCACGGAAGATGAAGGCATGCGGTTGATCAGATAACAAGCAGTGATAATCACATCACCCCAATATATCGCAGGAACATTGGATTGAATCATAAGGGTACGTGTGACATCAAGGAGGTGACTGTGTTTGCGCTCAGCCACACCATTTTGTTGAGAGGAATATGCATAAATAGTTTGGGGTTGAATACCATGGTCTTGATAAAATTGCAAGAAGGCTTTGGTTTTGAACTCAAGAGCATTATCAGTGCGAACAATCTTGACAACAGATTCAAACTGAGTTTTTATTTCAAGAATTAAGGATTTGATAATACTTGGAACTTCAGATCTTTCTTTTATTAAAAACACCCACAACTTAGAAAAATCATCAACAATAACAAGATAATATCGACACTGAGTCCTTGTAGGAATCTTACTAGGACCCCATACATCTGCATGAAGAAGTTCAAAAACTTTATGACTAGACTGACTCTGACTAGAAGGTAATGAACTCCGATGATGCTTGCCCAACTGACATGCTTCGCACTGAAATGATGTAGTAGACGGAATTTGAGGGAAGACATAACGAAGCTTTGACAATGAAGGATAACCAAGATGATGATGCCACTGAACAGGGCTGGATGAGTATTCTACTGCAGCATAAACATTGCCCACTGGATGATGTAGGTAGTAGACTCCATTTTCTTCATAGCCTCCACCAATCTTCTTCCCCGTCAGCAAATCCTGAAAATGACAACCCATCGGGTCAAATATTACTCTACAGTTTAGTTCTTTTGTAAGACAACTAAAAGAAAGTAAACTTTGAGGGAATGAGGGAACATGAAAAACATTTTTCAACTGCAAGGAAGAGGATATAGAAATATTTCCCTGACCAACAACTGGTGAGGAACTTCCATCTGCTAATGAGACTCCTCGATGATCAGTAATATCCTTTAGATCTGAAAAGAAAAGCGAATTCCCACACAGATGTCTGGATGCACCAGAGTCAATAATCCACTTACTATCATTCAAATGAAGATGATCCCCTGTTGAGTAGGCCACACCAGCTACAGGAGAAGAGGAGCTTGAAGGACGACGAGCTATCAGCTCATCATATTCTGCTCGACTAAGGGTGATACTGTCACTTGCAGAAGTGTTATCATTTGCATTTGCTACCTCTAGTGTAGTAACATTCGCATTTGGAACATTAGGCCTTGATGCAAAAGAGGTTGGCCGTCCATGCTTATCCCAGCAACGATCTTCTAAATGTCCAGATTTTCCACAGAAAATACATTGAAGTTTGCCTCTGCCTCTCATACCTCTTCCACGACCTCGTCCTCTAATAGTCTGAAAATTTTCACATCCATAACCGGATGGGACAGCTAGAGCAGATGACTAGGACATAGGTTGAGCTTGTAGAAGAGAAATCACAAGTCTACTCAGACGATTGTATGCATCAGCAAGAGTAGGTACATCGGATCCAGTCAACATTTGGACTCTTGCAACAGAGAATTCTGAAGATAAACATGTGAGAAACCGAACAACCATAGTCTGTTCTTGATGATCCTTGTGCTGCGGACAACAAAAAGGCCTGTGGGCATTGAGCCTTTCAAATGCTGCTTTGACAACGGCATAATACTGAGCCAAGGTCTGATCTCCTTGCTGCAAATTATATATCAGATTTGATATCTGGTACAACATCTACAGGAAATAGGGAGAGGGAGAGAGAGAGAAAAACACAATGGTTGGGGCAACATTCAATAGCTCGACCTCCAAGCCCTAACCTTTGTATATATGAAGCAGATATACAACTATCCTTGTAATATCAGGGATATTACAAGGATGCCATTAATGAGAAATATACAGCATGTGTTTCATTAACATACCATGCGTATAGATCTGGATCCAGATCCATACGCAAGCTATATTTGCGTTTCATACGCATGTATGTTTCATTAACATACATGTGTTTCATTAACACCCTCCCTCAAGTTGTACGTGATTTTGGATCATGTACAACTTGCTCTTTAATAGCCAAAATTGACGTTCTGTTAACCCCTTGGTAAACAAGTCTGCCACTTGATCTTCTGTTCGAACATGACGTAGTTCTATCTCCTTCATCTCGACTTTCTGCCGTATGAAATGTTGATCAATCTCAATGTGCTTCGTTCTGCTATGCTGGATAGGATTACATGCAATGTTTATTGTGCTTTGATTGTCACATAGAAGAAAAGATCGAATAATTGTCTCCCCAAGATCACTCAATAAGTGTCTAATCCAAGTGGCTTCTGTCGTGCCTGCAGCCATCGATATGTATTCAGCCTCTGTACTCGATCGTGCCACTGCCTTTTGTTTTCTGCTGCTCCAGGACACTAAATTATGTCCAATATATATACAATATCCATAGACAAATCGTCTCTCATCTGGATCCCCTGCCCAATCTGCGTCTGTATAAGTGATGAGTTCATGTCCTCTATGCAGATTATCGTTCTTGCGATAAACAAGTCCGTCTCCTATAGTTCCTTTTAAATAGCGTAGAATGCGCTTTACAACTTCCATATGACCCTCCGTTGGAGCATGCATAAACTGGGATACCTGATTGACAGCATAAACTATATTAGGTCTGGTAAAGGTCAAGTATTGTAACATTCCCACGAGACTTCTATACATTGTAGGGTTGACACAAAGATGACCATCTTCAGAGCTCAGCCTTTGATGTAACACACTAGGAGTAATGACTGGTTTGCAATTCGTCATCTCGGCTCTTTCCAGAAGGTCAAGAGTGTATTTTTGTTGCATGAGTGTCAATGTGTCTTGTTGTCTGTCAGCTTCCACACCAAGAAAGTACCTCAACTCCCCTAAATCTTTCATTTTGAAAGTTTTGATTAAAAACTGCTTCACGTCTTGCACATGATTATCTGAACTCCCAGTGATCACAATGTCATCAACATATATAAGAAGAAGTATAACAATGTCTGCCTTTTGGTAAATAAAGAGTGAGTGATCCAGAGAGCATCTTCTAAAACCATAACTCTGAATTTGCATAGAGAAACTTTCAAACCAGGAACGAGACGCCTGTTTCAACCCATACAGAGATTTCCTTAGTTTGCACACCCAGGCAGTAAGATCCTTCTCGGCATAACCAGGAGATTGCTCCATATACACTTCTTCCTTTAAAGTTCCATGCAAAAATGCATTTTTAACATCCATTTGGCTAAGGCTCCAACCTCGATCAACTGCTAGGGATATGATGACACGAATAATACCCATTTTGACTACCGGACTAAAAGTTTCATCGTAGTCTTCACCATATTGTTGTGTGAATCCTCGAGCAACAAGTCGTGCCTTATATATGTCAATGCTTCCTTCAGGCTTATACTTTGTTTTATAAACCCATTTTGAGCCAACTACATTCTTTCCTTCTGGCCGAGGGACTATTTCCCAAGTCTGACATTCATGAAGAGCTTTCATTTCTTCATTCATAGCTTCAGTCCAATGACGGGATTGAAGAGCTTGATTAAAACAAGTGGGTTCATCCTGTTTTGTGAGCTGAGACATAAACAACTGGAAATCAAGGGAGAAGGTCTAATAACTCACCCATCGTTGAATAGGATGCTTAATGTGTGACGGCCTTTGAGTCGGATCATTGGCGATGCTTTCCACATTCCTCGGCTCTGTATTTTTGTCCCGTCTAGTGTATATCTACCCAAAGAAGCGTTCTACTGGGGGTGGCTCAACTGGAGATAATTCAACATGCATTTGTGAGTCATTCAACTCCCTACTCAAGCCGAAGGAAGGACAATTTGTCTGACATGTTTCTCCTGTATTAGCAAAAAGATTTGCGCTCATCCATGTATCATATACTTCTAATTCTCGAGATGGCAACGCTGCAGAGTTATTGACCTGAAAATTTCGTTTGTCAAAAACAACATTTCTGGAGATCCTAATACGTTTTGTAGTAGGATCATAGCATCGATAACCTTTGTATTCATCTGCATACCCAACAAATCTGCACTTGACAGCCTTGTCCTGAAACTTATTTCGCAGAGATGAATCAACATGTACATAACATACACAACCAAAAACACGCAGCTCATCGTAAGAGGGATGTTGCCCGAATAAAGTATAATAGGGAGATTTCCGATCCAAAAGTGACATAGGAAGACGATTTATGATATGAACAGATGTGTGAAAAACTTTTGTCCAGAGACTAACGGGCACATTGCTATCATGTAACATGCTCATCGCGCTCTCAACAATATGCCTATGTTTTCTCTCTGTAACCCCATTTTGTTGAGGAGTATGAGGGCAAGAAACCTGTCGACTTATTCCTTTATCCCGAAGAAAGGCAATAAACTCGTTCGATGAATACTCTCTTCCATCATCACATTGTAAATGCACAATATCACAAGCAAACTTTGTTTTGACCATCGAATGGAATTCCCGAAATATTTGAAAAACTTCATGCTTGTGTTTTAAGAAATATATCCAAGTATAACGGGAATAGGAATCAATAAAGATAACATAGTAACGACTGCCAGATAGAGAAGGAATAGGTGCAGGTCCCCAAACATCAGAACAAATAATCTCAAATGGCTTTGAAGCTCTTTTATTTATAATATGAAAAAGAAGAACATGACTTTTGCAGAGTTCGCATAAAGAACATTTATTATTATTATCAGAAAATGAACATAAACTAGACTCTGGAAGGAGACCATCAGATATAAGATTTTTAATGAAACCTCGACTACAATGTCCCAAACGACTATGCCAAATATCTGGCTTATTACAATGAGATGAATTAAAAACTTCCAATGAAGGAAAAAACAAAGACTCTGAAGGCGAAGACACTGAAGAATGCTTGGACGACTTCAACTGGAGGACTGGGACTGAAGACGAAGACACTGAAGGAATCTCCTTGAAGACGTACATGTTTCCTTGTCGCTCCCCCTTAGCGAACGTCTCCTTCGTTCGTAGATCCTTAACATAAACAGAAGAGGGAGTAAATTCGACAGAAGAATTCATATCATCAACAAGTTTAGCTACAGAAACAATGTTCTTTTTAATATTAGGAGCAAGAACATTGGACAAGTGAAGTGAGGACTTTGACATAAGGATATGTGCATTGCCAGTATGACTAATGGAGTGATAAGTTCCATCTCCCGTAACTATACTACCTTTTTCAAAGTAAGGCAATAAGTGAGATAACTTACCCGCATTACCCGTAACATGTGTGGCAGCACCTGAATCAACATACCATTCGCCTTGTTCATTTTGCTTGATCATCATCTGTGACAATGCTGATAACAAAAGTTGTTGCACATCTGTGGATGACACTTTTGTGTCTACAGCAGTAGCTGATTTATTTTCAATTTTGTTTATTTGTCCTGTATTCTGTAGATTGAACCAACAATCAGCTTTCACATGTCCTCTTTTGTTGCATAAGAAACAAGTGGGCACTCTCCTCTAATTCCCTGTGATAAAACCCCCTGAAATATTAGGTGTAGGCAAGATACCACGTCCTCCCTGCCCAAAACGTCTGCGGCCTCTGCCTCCTTGATGCCCGCCATTCCATCGTCCAAAACCTACAGAAGTGTCCATGGCCAAAACTGAATGAGGACGAGCTGATTCATTTCCTTCTGCCCTTTGCTTCATAATCATCTCATGCTGGAGAAGTTTCGCTTGGAGGTTGTCAAAAGTGGGCAAGTGAGGAAGGCATGATAAAAGCTATAGTAAACATGTCAAAATCAGGACCCAATCCATTGAGGAGTTGTTGAACTTTATCTTTATCTGCAATAGCACTTCCAACAATAGCCAATTGATCAGTAATACTCTTCAAACGGCCTATGTATTCCATGTCTGTCATGGAGCCTTTCTTCAAACTTTGAAATTCATTTTTTAAGAACATAACTCGGGATTCTGATATCTGAGAGTAAGTCTGTGACAACTTACTCCACAGATCCGCCGCAGTGCAATCATATCTAGGAGTAACCAACACTTCTTGAGAGAGTGTTGACGTAATATAAGCAACCAAAGACTGATCCCTCTTCCTCCAAGCTGTATACTCTGGATTCTTAATGAAAATGGTAATTGTGTCACCTTTCTCATCCTTGGTTTCCTGCAAAATAAGCCGTGGTGGTATAGGAACTAAACCATCCAAATGTTCATCGAGATCCTGACTCCGTATAAAAGGAAGGATTTGCCTTTTCCAGGTCAAAAAATTAGAATGAGTAAGTTTTTCTGTAACGAGCTGACTCAAGAAATTGGCAGAGGGACCAAATGACGAAGACGAAGAGTAATCCATATCATAGGAATAATGAATAAGCAAACAAGATGAATGAAAAGAAATAAACAGATTTGAGATCACTTAATCAATCAGTAAAACTGTAATAAGGCATATACCTGTACGACCAAAAGTGTTGCACAAAGAACACTAAAACAACAATGAAGGAAAGGAAAGGAAACGTGTGAAATCAAAACTGGTTTGAAATAAAAAAGAGAACAACAATCGGTGATGTTTAGAAAAAAAAATTGGAACTAACAGAGACGATAGAGTAACAGAAAAGAAAGAACTTGGGATGAACACAGTTGATGAGTTGCTGTTCACGATGTTCTCGATGAACACAGTCGATGAGCACGCTGTTCACGCTGAAAGGAAAAAAAAGGTACCAACTTTCAGAAGGGGAGATTTCAGAGGATGAGATTTTAAAGGTTGTTGTTCTCGATCTGTTGTTTCAGAACCTCTTCACGCACAGGATGTTCACGCAGTGCTGCTGTTCACGATTTGCTGCTCACGCTGAAAGGAGGCACACGCTGTTCACGATCTGCTGTTTCAGAGCTTCTTCACGCACAGGATGGCATCTGCTCTGATACCATATCAGATTTGATATCTGGTACAACATCTACAGGAAACAGGGAGAGGGAGAGAGAGAGAGAAAAACACAATGGCTGGGGTGGCATTCAATATAAAGCAGATATACAACTATCCTTGTAATATCAGAGATATTACAAGGATGCCATTAATGAGAAACATACAACATGTGTTTTATTAACATACCATGCGTATGGATCTGGATCCAGATCCATACGCAAGCTATATTTTAACATTATATATCTCCTATTCGACTTGCAGGATACGACTCACATTAGTCTCTTGAGAATACATATCTCGAAGGTTGTCCCACATCTGTTTGGCTGTATTATAGTAAATTAGACCATCTGCAATATGAGGTTCGACACTATTCATAATCCATTTATTTTTGTCCCAAGTAATATATTTTCCCACCTTTTCATTTGGTTCAGTTTCTAACAGAATATGTTTTCTACAATGTCCAGATACCGACATCATAAAAGTTCTAGACCACCTGGCATAGTTAGTTTCATTCAATCTCACAGAAGAACCATATGAGAAGGGATTTGCAAATGCCTTATACTCCCCAATAGCATCATTTTTGGAATCAAGTTTCGAAGCTTCACCCATACTGAGTAGTATTAACAAGATAAGAGATATGTTTGATGCTAATACAGTTGCAAAAAACAAACAAACAAACAAAAGGTTCACTTTCTTAATCACTCTGATTTTGACTCTGGGATGACAGTTGACACAGGAACAACGTGTTTGATGATCACGCGTCAGCCAAATCCACGACAACATAATATTGTTTCACCATATCAGAAATCAGTTCACGCCAGCAGAGCAAGAAAAATAGTGTGTTTCACGATCATACGACAACCTAATTCACGGATTCATTAGGTTATTCAACCCACATTAGAAGCAATTAAAAAAAAAATAGATCAGGAATGTAGTTCTGAGAAAACCAGAACATCGAACACGACCTCCAAGGACAAGATTACTTTGTTCAACTGCATACGATACATACATCCCACGACTGCTTAAAAAAACTTTCACGATCTGATATGAGCAACTGCAGATGACACAGAAATCACACCAGCTCCCACGAAAAAAATTTAATTTTCCCGACATCCAGATCCTTGGTCTGATAGAAAACACCCAACTTTGCTGCAACCAGATTCAGTTGACACGCTGTCACCGTGACCCAACTCTGCCGCAACCAGATTCAGTTGACACCACCATCACCGTGACCTTTAGATCTGGTTACAGATCTGTGTCATGACACAGATCTGTAATCAGATCTATGCAATTAGAAGAATAACAAGAAATACGCACACCTGTTGATTGTATATAATTTTTTTTTCGAGCCTTTTTGGTGTAGGTCGATCACGTGCTCACGCTCCTGAGATCCACCGCTCTGATACCATGTGGAAACTTATCTGAGGTGCACCAGAATCGAGGCAGAGAGAGGGAGAGAGAGAGAGAGAGAGAGAAGTCGGCTGAGAGAAGAGAGAACTCGTTAATTCTATTAGGGCTAACCTCCTCATTAAATAGAGAGATGCCACTATATAAAAAATTACTTACACGTCCCTCTTTATTTATGAAATATCAAATAACTTACCTTTTAGAAAACTTACGCTTAAAACCTCAATAAGATAGTTAATCTCAACAATATATATATATATATATATATATATATATATATATATATATATATATATATATATATATATATTCTTTTGATGTATATATTTTTTATTTCTTTATTTTTATTTTATTTTATCTAGTTCACTTTTGAACTAGAGTTTGACTAGTCAACACTAGGTTGACTAGTCAAAAGAGTTGTTAGAGCAAGCTCCAACGACTCTTTTTATGAACGTTGGAGCTTTCTTCAACAGCTCTTTTGAGCTCTCCTTCTATCCCTTCTTTTGTATATAAATAGGAGTGATCCCCTCCCATTGTATTAAAAAATGCTTCTTGCATTTTTGTGAGGTTTCAATAAATTATTATTTTTACATATTGTGTTTGCCCTTTGTGGCATTTGTGAGTATGCCCATTAGTAGCTTTTGTGATTGTGCACCTTGTAGCCCTTTAGTGGCATTGTATTTGTGCACACTTTATTTTATTTCATGATATCAGAGCTTGGATGCTCTTGAATCCTTGAAGATTGCTGCCTCGTTTTCCATGCTTGTAAGAACAAGAAAAATACCTTTTGCTCTTTGACGATTCAAGTGGTAATGTGATCGTGCTATTGAAGACAAATGGCTTGTGGTTCTTGTTCGTGGTGTGGTGCACCTGTTTTTTGCTTCTTTTCTTTATTTTCTTCTCTTTTCTCATCTCCTCTACATCTCTCAATCTCTTTAATCCCTTGTGAGAATGGATGATCATGAAAAAGTCACCATTATACCTATGAAACTCAATGATACTAATTTTGTAACGTGGTCTTCAATTGTGAAACACCACCTTTAAGGAAAGGGGTTGTGAGGACTAGTGAATGGTTTTGATCCGGAACCTAAACTAGTTCTCACCAAGGTAGAAAGCAGAAAAGAAATACTTCCCATAGATGATGAGAAAATCAAGGCTTTAGACACTTAGAGAGAAAGTGAAAAAAATGGAAAATAGGACATGGCAAGATTATGACTTGCCTTGTCAATAGTGTGGATCTTAGTAAATGCTCTAGCCTTGCCAAATTTGAGCATGCGGATAAGGCTTGGGAATACCCTAAGAATATAAATCACCTTAAAGATATTGCATATGTGCTTACTATGACCCAAAAAGACAAGAATATTAGAGAATACTATAATACCTTGTCCGAACTTTTGGAAGAATTATCTCTTTTTTAGTCTAAGTGGCATTCTCCCAAAGACATTGAGCTCCACTAAAAACAACTTGATGTAGAACATTTCTATCAATTCATAAATGGATTGAGACCGGAATTTGAAAGTATCAAATCGTCACTCCTACATAGAGACAAAATTCTCTCTATTGTTGACACTATTGAAGAGTTAACTATGGAGAAGAATAGGCTTAAAGGGCATATTTTGAAGAATGAATATGGCTTTGTTCTTACCGCCTCTAAACTGGGCAATTACATGCGCACGTATAAACCACCTCAAATGGAAACAAGTGAATGAGTACGAAAATAAGCCTCATTGGAAGCAAAGCAATGAATATGACAAGAAAAAGATTATATGTCATAATTGCCATGAATCAGGTAACATTAGACCTCAATGCCCAAAGTATAGAAGAAAGGAAGAAAAGGTAGCTTCGATTGGCTCTCCTCAAGAATCTAATGACAAAGCTCATGATGCACCTGTATCTATGTCTCAACTAATGAAAATTCTCCAACCACTACTCAAAGGGGGCATCTTCTTCACATGAGGCATTCACTAGAGCTGCAGTCTCATCCTTCACCCCCTGGTAAAATTCTTTGGTTGCTTGATTCTGGTGCTTCTTTTCATATGACCCCCAATAGTAATATTTTACCTGAATATCATATTAACTCAAGCATGTCAAATGTTTTTACAGTTGATGATACATTTCTTGAAATAAAAGTAAGAAATTTTAAAAATATTTTGCAAAATTCTAAAAATGTTACTATTCCAAAAGTTAGATATATTCTCAAATTAAGTTTAAACCTTTTCTCAGTTTTTCAAATTTCTGACTATAGATGTAATGTCACCTTCTCTTCTGATCGTTGTTGGGTGCAGAATCACTAGTTAAAGAAGTTGATTGAGGAAGGCCATAGAGAAGAAAACCCCTACTATATGGATTTTTTGGAAACAACCAAGGATACGTTTTGTTATAATGTCTAGAAATTATATTTGGATTTATGGTATAAAAGACTTGGCCATCCTCATGTATCTAAAATCCAATATATTTCAAGTTTGAGAAAAATTTATAATTTTAAAAATTTTACATGCAAGTACTGTATTCTTGGACAAATGAAGAGATTATCATTTCATGAAAGAACCTTTGTTTCTTCTAGACTGCTTGAGTTAATACATTCAGATGTATGGGGCCCAACACCAGTCTTATCCAAAGGTGCTTATGCATATTATGTGATTTTTGTTGATGATTTCTCTAGGCATACTTGGATCTAATTCCTTAAACATAAATATGAAGTTTTTACACATTTTCAAATATTTCATAACCTGGTCAAAATAAGTTTGGAAATGAGATTTTTATCTTTCGTACTGATTCAGAAGGAGAACTTTTATCAAAGGAATTTAAAGATTATTTAAATATGCATGGCATCACACATCAAAGATCTTGTCCACACACACCACAGCAAAATGGTTTGGTTGAACGAAAACACAGACACATTATGGAAACCACCAGAACCTTGCTAGTAGCAAATCAAGTACCTAAAGATTTCTGAGTTAAAGCTGCATTGATTTTTGCTTATCTCATTAATAGAATGTCATCTTCTTTGCAAAACACAACACCAATTGAAATTGTTTTTAAATTAGTTCTTGATTATTTTAGACTAAAAGTGTTTTGATGCAAATATTTTGTTTTTACTGATAAAAATGATAAACTTTCTCCTCACGTCATCCCTTGTGCCTTTTTAGGTTATGCAGATAACAAAAAAGACTATAAGTGCTTTGATTTAAAAAAAAAAATGTTTCGAAAAATGAATCTTTCTTAGAAAATGAAAAAATCTTTGATTTTAAAAATACTAAGGAAATATCTAAGTATTCATTTTTATTTGACTTAGTTTCATAACATACTGACTATGATAATGAATGTAACCTTGATAATGGTTGAAATATAATAGAAGGTGACCTTGACAATAGTCATGATGATGTGATTGATGAAGAGAAAACCCATAAGGATAATAACTATTTGCAATACTCTAGGCGTAGGGATTCAAATCACCCATATGCACTAAAAAAATATTTTGATCAGTCTAAAGAACAAACTAGAAGGTCATCTAAGATCTCTAAACCACCCAAGAAGTTTGTGTCCTATGACTCCTTTTCTCCTAAATACAAGACATTCATTGTATTAATTCATTCATATATAGAATCCTCAACCTATGCTAAAGTCAAAGAACATTTTAAGTGGATTGACGCCATGAGGGTAGAATTTGAAGCTCTAGAGAAGGTTAGAACTTGGACCATTCAAGATATATCATAAGAAAAGAAACTTATAGGTTGTAGGTGGGTATATAAGGTTAAAATCATGAGTGATGAAACACTTGAAAGATATAAAGCCAGATTAGTTGTTAAGGGATATTCTCAAGAATACGGCATAAACTACGAAGAAACCTTTGCTCATGTTGCTAGAATGACCACTGCTAGCACCCTAATTGCCTTAGCTTCAATTAGAAAATTGTTTAGCTTTTAAATGAATGTTAAAATTTGTTTTTTTAATGGAAACCTAGTTGAAGAAGTTTATATGGAGGCACCACCTGGTATAAATATCCCTAAGGGTAAAGCTCTTCGTCTGTATAAAGCCCTTTATGGCCTTAAACAAGCACCTAAAGCTTGGTAAGATAGGTTTAGTCAAGTTATACTTGATATTGGATTCAGATCTTGTTTGACTGATATTGTCTTGTTTGTTAAGGTCTCTAATGCAAGTATACTTATCCTTCTCCTCTACGTGGACGACATGATCATTACCGGAAGAGACAAATAGGGAGTTGATAATATTAAAAGGCTTCTCAAAAAATGTTTTGAAATGATTGATTTGGGGTTTTTAAAATATTTCTTAGGAATTGAAGTTGCTTACTCTCCTAGAGGGTATTTGTTATCTTAGTCTAAATTTGCTTTTGAAATTGTTTTCAGGTCTAGCATTACGAATGATGAAAGAGTTGATACTCCTGAAATTGTCAACACCAAGATGCGAATTGACGATGAAAAACCTCTTCAAGATCCTACTCCTTACAGACATATTGGAGCTCTCTCTTACCTTTCAATTACTAGACTTGATATAGCACACGCTGTACATGTAATGAAATGGTGGTCTTCCACTAATGCACTTGAATCACTCAAAAGAAGTGTCTAAAAAACACTTTAGACAAGACCCACAAAAGGGTATAAATGGAATAACATAAAAGAAAATAATAAAACTTTATTAATAACAAGAAAAATGCTTAACAAGCATTGAGAGTGATTTTATATTAGGAGATGCACCCCTATTTATACAAGTGAGAAGGGATTAGAGGAGAGCTCTTAAGGAGCTCTCCATGTAGCCGTTGGACCTAATCCAACGGCTAGAATTCTAGTCGTATGTTGACCATTAGTTATTATCTAGTTCTATGAGAACTAGATAATAAATAAATAAAAGAAAATGAAAGAAAAAAAATAAAAATTATATTTACAAAAATATATATAATAAAATATATATAATAATTATATATATGCATTTTATATTTTAACACTCCCCCTCAAACTTACAATACAATGAGCGAAAGTTTGTCTAAGAGGAAGTGAAATCTAGGAGCCGCGAGAAGTTTTGTGAAGAAGTCTGCTAATTGATATTCTGATGTGACATATGGCAGATCAATGGTTTCATGTAAGTATTCCTCTCTGACATAGTGACAATCCATCTCGATGTGTTTGGTGCGCTCATGGAAAGTCTGGTTGTTTGCAATGTAGATGACACTCTTGTTGTCACAACACATTCGTGAGGCTTGTGTTGCCTCAGCTCACATGTCAGCAAGCAATCGCCCGAGCCAAACAACTTTTATTGTGATGGTTGTCATGGCTCTATATTCAGCTTCAGTAGAGGAAAGAGAGACTTTCTGCTGCCTCTTGCACCTACACGATATTAGAGATTCACCTAAAAACATACAGAAACCAGTAGTTGAGTGTCTATTATTAGGATCACCTACCCCGTTAGCATTGCTAAAAGAAAACTATCATTTGTAATCTCATAGCTTATCCCATATGTAATACATCCCTCATATGTAATCTTTTTTTAGTTTAGTTACAAAGTCTAGTTAGGGTTAGGATAGTTACCTTTTTTTTGTCTCTTTTTAGACTTTTTTTAGCCTTTGTGCTTTTTGACCAAAGTCAAAAAGCATAAAGAAGCACAAAGAAGAGTGAGCCGTTGGACTCCCAACAACTCTTAATAGAGTCATTAGGAGCCCAACGACTCCCTCTTCCCTCTCATTCTCTTGTATTATAAATAGGGGATTCTCCCCTCTTATTTTGTATTCTTGAGTGTGGGTTTCTCCCACTTGAATCAAAGTCTTTTTTATTCTCGTTTGCTTTGCACTCTTTTTGAGTTTGGTGTATGAACCCTAGTGGTTCTTGTGAGTGTATGCTATTTGTGAACTTTCGTGGTTCTTTTGTGAGATTGGTTGTGAGCATCATTTGAAGATCCAATTGTGGACGTCATTTCCTTACATGGTATCAGAGCCATTGGAGTGATCAAGCTAAGGTTTCTTGGTGCATTGGGAAGTGTGTCATTCACAATTTCTTTTTTTAAAGAAAGAGGTGAAATTCTTTACAAGTGGTGATCGTGTGAAAGCTTGGGAGATTGGAGGAATTCTTATGCACATCATATGTGGTGGAGTAACATTGCCTTTGGTCCTCTCTTTTCCCATATTCTTCTTTACTCTTCTCTTAGTCATTTCTTTTCTCAATACTTTTAAAATGGATGACAACGATAATGTCACCATTAAGCCCATCAAACTAAATGACTCAAACTATGTTACATGGGATTCTATCATGACGCATATTATATGGGGAAAGGGCTTGTGGGGATTAGTGGATGAGACCGATTTGGAACCTACACTAATCCTCACAAAGATAGAAGGAGAGATAAAAATTTCTCTCACGAAAGTGAAAAAAATTAAAGCTATTGCGACTTATGAAAAAAAATGGAAAGAACGGATAATGGGACATGCCAAGATTATGTCTTGGCTCATATCTAGCGTGGACATCAAGAAATGCTCAAGCCTTGCAAAATTTGAGCATGCCAATGATGCTTGAGATTATCTTAAGAGAATGTATTCTCTTAAAGATATTGCACATGTGTACAACTTACAAATCAAAGTTAGAAATATGGTTCAAGGAGACAAGAATATTAGAGAATACTATAATGGCTTATCAGAGTTATGGGAAGAGTTGGCACTTCTTGAACCGAAGTGGCATTGCCCACAAAATATAGAACTCCGCCAAAACCAAATAAATGCGAAGCACTTTTTTCAATTTATTAACGGATTAAGATCGGAGTTCGAATCTGCTAAGTCTATTCTTCTCCATCGAGGGAAGGTGCCTTCGATAGAAAACACCATAGAAGAGCTAAGTATGGAAGAAAATAGACTCGAGAGTAGAATCACCAAGTGTGATGATGACTCGGTTCTTGTCGTATCCAGACCAAGAAATCATGTTCGAACATACAAACCCCCAAACTACAGAAGGACAAATGATGAAAGGTAAGGAAATTAATCTTAGAAAAGAAAAATTATTTGTTATTATTGTCGTGAACCAGGACATGTGAAAACTCATTGTTCAAAATTGAAGAGACCTTATGAGAAAAATGTTGCCTCTTTCGGACCTCCACAAGAATCAAATGAATCTTCCATTAGAAGTATGTCTTTAACTCAATTTGTGGAGGCACTTCAACCACTACTCAAGGGAGCATCTTTATCAGCTAGAGCCACAGTCTCTTCCGTTAGCAGTTCTGATCCAGGTAAATCTCCTTGGCTTCTTGATTCAGGTGCCTCATTTCACATGACACCAAATATAAACATATTATCTGAATGCCATAACTCAAATGAGTCAAATGCTTTTACCGCTGATGGGACATCACTTGAAATCAACGGAATAGAAAATTTTGAAAATAATTTCAAAGATCCAAAAGGTTTTTACATTCCAAAAATTAGATATATCCCTAAGTTAAACCTCAATCTCTTATTTGTTTCTCAATTATCTGACCATGGATATAATGTTTTCTTCTCTTCTCGTGGTTGTCGAGTGCAGGATCATCAGTCAGGGAAGCTTATTGGGGAAGGCCATAGAGAAGGAAGCCTATATTACATGGATTTTTTGAAAATTCCCAAGAATGATTTATGTTGTAATGTTCAAAAAATGGACTTGGATCTATGGCACAAGAGACTTGGCCATCCTAGTATATCCAAGATTCAGTTTTTTCCAAAGATGGAACATTTTTGTAATTTTGAGACCTTTAAATGTGAAGAATGCATTCTTGGAAAAATAAAAAAATTATCATTTCAAGAAAGAAATTTTGTCACTTCTCGACCACTTGAGTTAGTTCATTCGGATGTATGGGGCCCTGCACCTGTCATATTCGAAAGAGGTTTTACATATTATGTTATCTTCGTAGATGGCTTTACAAGACATACTTGGATTTATTTTCTCAAACATAAATCTGAGGTTTTCTTACACTTTCAAATATTTCACAACTTAGTTAAAAATCAGTTTAAAGATGATATTTTCATTTTTCGCACTGATTCAGGGGGAGAGTACTTATCAAAAGAATTTAAAGACTATTTGAATTTACATGAAATTACACATCAAAGGTCATGTCCTTGTACTCCACAACAAAATGGTTTAGCAGAAAGAAAGCATAGACATATTATAGAAACAACAAGAACTCTACTCATTATTCACAAAGTACCAAAATTTTTTTGGGTCAAAGCTACTCTAACTGCAGGCTATCTCATTAATAGAATGCCATCATCTTTGCTAAACAATATATCTCCTATTGAAAAACTTTTCAAACAAATCCCAGATTATTCAAGATTAAGGGTATTTGGGTGTAAATCATGGTTTTAAAACTCGTCGAGTCAACTCGGTGACTCGGCTCGGCCCTCCAGCGAGTCAACCCAGCAGGGTAAACTCGGCTTGCCTTGACTCGGCCGAGTTCTGGGATATTTGAAATTTGATTTTTTGGGTATTTCAAAATAACAGTTTAATAATAAATAATAAATTACAAGACAAACCAGTTCAAAGATACAATAATCTATCAATCTTTATGTGTTGATTAAACATATTGGCAAAAAAAATGATTCAAAGATCAAACAAAAAAGTAAAGCATACACGTATCGGTGCTTGTACTTCATGTTCTGGTGTTGGGTGCCTTTGAGTGTTGTTTTATGAACACATATCATATCCTTCATTGTATATAAAAATACATTTTTGTACAAAGTCTGTATCACACCTTTGCATAACAATTTGTACCCTGTCATCCTTATTTTTTGACAGAAACACCCATATCATACCAGTTGTGCTGATCTTGTACAGTATGCTTGTACATGTATCCATATGACAGCATTTCCCTTGGTCATAATTGGAATTTCTTCTGGTGATTCATTCTCTTATTGTTGTTTTACCTTGTTGCAACTAATTCAATCTGGCTTTTTATGCAAGATGATGTGTTGTTCTCAATGAGGTGAGATCACTAGAAAGGAAAGCTAACAAAAGCTAGGGTGTCTTCTGGAGAAGTTTAGCTGAAATTCCTAAACCATTCTATTTAGAAACTTGAGTTTAAGTATGTTTCTAGACTCAGTTACATGGGGCCTTCATTGAATACCAAAGACATGCTTGTTACGAAGAAGTTTCTTCATGTAACTTGATCTTTCCATGTGACCTTGTTATGAAGAAGTTTGTACTTTTTCTACTCTGAACTTGCAATTTTTTATTGTCAACTCTTTAGACTATATGTTTACTGAAAAACATGGTTTGAGACAAATTATATATTGTTTTTCTTTTAAAATCAAAAGTTAACAAAACCCGGTCTGAGTCACCGAGTTGACCCGCCGAGTCACGAGTCAATAAAGAACGAGTTGAGTTTCGAGTCACAGGTTTTAAAACCTTGGTGTAAATGTTTTGTTTTCTCTAACAAAAATGACAAACTCTCTCCACATGTTATTCCGTGTGTGTTTCTTAGCTACGCAAACCATCAAAAAGGTTATAGATGTTTTGATCTCAAAACTAGAAAGTTATGTGTCAAGGAATGTATTTTTTCTTGAAAAAGAAAGTTCTTTTAAAGTCAAGAACTCTAGAGAAATAGATGAGTATTCTTTCCTATTGGACTTAGCTCCAAAGATCAGTGAAGGTGATATTGATCTAGAAGATCAAAATGACATAGTAAGTACTGAATCATCTTATGATAATCAAGGTTGTATTCAATACTTCAGACGGGGCAACTATGAACAACCTTGTGCTTTAGAAAAATATACTAAAGCACAAGATCAAATAGTAACCAAGAGATCATCTAGGGTGTCAAAGGTTCCCAGAAAATTTGTATCCTATGAGTCTTTCTCACCAAAACATCAAGCTTACATCGCTTTAATACACTCCTACACATAACCTTCTAATTATGATACAGCAAAAGAACACCCTGAATGGGTCGAAGCTATGACAACATAGTTAAATGCATTAGAAAAGGCAAATACATGGTCTATTCAAGATATTCCACCACGTAAAAAGCTCATAGGATATTGATGGGTATACAAAGTTAAGAGCAAGAGTGATGGTACTTTTGAGAGGTTTAAAGCCTGACTAGTTGTCGAAAGCTATTCTCAAGAATATTGAATAGATTATGAAGAAACCTTCGCACCAGTCGCCAGAATGACTACAGTTAGGATCTTAATTGCTCTTCCCTCTATAAAGAAATGGCAGATATATAAGATTCTGTGTGAGGTTCAGCCTTCACTGCAGAAAATAAAGAAAAGAGAGAGAGAGGAGGGAGATGCATAATGGCTGAGGCGGCGCACATTAACTCGACCTCCAAGCCCTATGCTATAAATAAGAAAATATACAATGGCTGAGATTACAGAAATATTACAGGAATGCCATTAATGAAATAGCATTGAGCATGTGTTAGAATATTTAACGTGCGTATGGATCTGGATCCAGATCCATATGCATACTATATTTTAACACCCTCCCTCAAGTTGTATGTGGTTTTGGAGCATGTACAACTTGCTCTTCAATAGCCAAAATTGACGTCCTGTTAACCCCTTGGTAAACAAGTCTGCCACTTGATCTTCTGTTCGAACATGACGTAGTTCGATCTCCTTCATCTTGACTTTCTGCCGTATAAAATGTTGATTAATCTCGATGTAAAACCCATATTTTTTCTGCTATCCATTTGAAATTTTAATGGGAAATTATTGATTTGGAGCCTGGGATCCAAGTTTCGGATCCAGGATCCATAAAGGGATCCATATAGAATATATATATAATATATCACATAAATGAAAGCTAACGTGCAGATCCACGGTTGGATCCATTTGGATCCGACCTACGGACCCACTTCAGTAAGCCATCACGGATCCAACCCAAAAAGGGGCTCCCGGGTTTTGGGCTTGGACCCAAGCCACGCCCCGTGAAACGAAAAAAAAAAATATAAGTAACAGGGTAAGCCCGATAAGAACCTGCTAGGGTTCTTTCAGAACCTTAACAGGAGTCCACAACATTGCTGGGGTGGGGGAGAACAGCGCAGCCGCCGGGGAGGTTTCCTCCCTTTTCGGGAGGCCACCCTCCTACAAATGGGGACCCCCGAACTCCTCTTCCTCCCACTCTCGCTATCTCATTTCTCCCTCTACCTCTTGCTCTGCTAGGCTCGGTGCCTCCCTCTTCCAGCTTCCTCCCCTCTCCCTCTCGTTTCGGGTGTGACAGCAGGACACCGCCGTCGCCGACCTCCTTATCGCAACAATAGCAACCCAACCGCCGGTCAAGGTAGGACCTCTGTGCTTTTCTCTTGGATATTGAGAGTGTCGAGCATGTTGAAGTGGGTTACAGGGAAGCCCTAACTTGAGCGATTGGGGTCCCTCTGATTTTCGGTCGCCATGGAACCCTGGCTCATGGCTGACAGAAACCCCAAGTCGAAGTTGGGGGTTTCGACAGCTGCGAAACCCAATAGTTGGAAATTTCGGAATCCAAAATCCCAAACCCCTGATTTGGGAAATTTTGGATTTGTCCCACCGTTAAAAGGTAATTGGCTTGGGTATTCTGCTAAGTATGGAAGGGGTTTTCCCTGGATGAGTTCAGATTTCTGAAGAGTGTAGATGACTTGAAATCATGGAAACCGAGATTTTTCCGGTCTCCCTGAGTGGTGGTCTTCGGCGAAAGTTTTGTTTGATAGACCGAAGGGTAGTCGAGCTACCTGGTGATTGTTGCGTGTGCTTTAATTTTTCCATGCACAATGTATCTGAACAAGCCGTTATTAGTGTCCTTGAAATCCCAGTTAAAGTTGGATTCAGTATTTTTTTCATGCTTCAGTTCAGGCAGTTTTACCACGTTCCCATCAGTGGTCTGTCAGGTTTCCTTTTTGTTCTCTTCTAATATTGTTCTGAAATGAATTGTCTTTTACTTAAGGTACCTAATCAAACTTGCTTAACTGGTAAATAGGTTATTAGTAGGAATTGAATTGTTGCATGGATCCATGGTTTGTTTCTAAGTTAAGTTCAGGGCCCAAGCTGTACGCCACACACTGTTTCGATTTCGGTCATTCGCTGTGATTTTTTGTACATAGGGTAATAGGAATAACATGTCTGTATAAGGCGGGTTAGGACTATGTGATGAACTTGGAAAAAAAAATGTGTACGCTCGGGTAAAGTGATGCATGGTTAAGTGCACTACAGATTCCTGTACATGCTGAATTGTTAGATGGAATCACTTGTGTTTTAATTGATTGTTAAATTGCTGCAAATGTACTAATGAAATACATATATACATATATATATATTTTGTGTTATCATAATGACAAGAATGGGTGTATACAGTTGGATCAGAACATGTGCATATTCCTTTTGATTTTCACATGAGTAATCAATGACAACTTAGCTGCCTATTATAATGATTTTCGATTTCACATAAAGCTGCCTGTACTCCATAATTCCAAATGTCATGTTAACTGCATGTTATTATGATATTTTGTTTTATATGAAATTTCATATTTAATCTGATGTTTATTGTCTAGTTAGCTGCCTATTATAATGAGATTCTGTATCATAAGAAGCTGCATATTTAATTGATGCCTGTGTAACTGTACACTAAGCAAGGGTTCAACCTCCTACTAGGTTGCATGTCAAGCTGATCCTTAATGTTTTTTTTTTATGCATAATGAGTGGCTATTCGAGTTACTACTTAGCTGTATATGAAATTGATATACACAAGTGGGTTATAACACACCTGAGATATCATGGTATGATCCCTAGATGAATCAATGTGGTCAACATAACTAGATGGATACCTAGTGTGGGTACTTGGACTGTTAGCCTATGTACTATGGCAATAAAACTGAGGAAAAACTTAATCATAAATCTTGTGTGCTTGACTGGTTTAAAGGCATCGGAACACTCTGAGTGGGTTTGTACAATCAATATAAAAAAAAAAATGGGATGTTTAGGCCTTGGTAAAATGATTAAGGTCGAGAACCTACTACTAAGATAGTAGGAGGTAGTTTAGGGAAAACGCTGTGAAATTGTCTACGAAGAGACAATACGCATATACGCACAAATACTTTGAAAAAGAAGTGCACAAAAGCACTCTCACAACACTTGAACAAAATACGCAAAAAGCGTATAAATAATAAACATGCAATAATGCATGTACTTCATAAAAAGCAAATGCTTGAGACTCTCAAGCTTAGGAAAATACAAAGGGGGAACACCCCTATTTATACAAGAAGGAAGAAGGCAAGGGGGGGCTCCCCAAAGGAGTCGTTGGGGAGCTCCCAACGGTCACAATTGTGACCGTTGGGGGCTCCGTAACGACTCTATTGGGGAGACCCCCAATGCACTTTTTGAGACTGCAAAAAAGAAAAAATAAAAATTAAAAGAATTACAAAAATAGTGGAAAAATTACAGCATATTCCAAATGGAATATGCGCAAAATGTAAAATGACAAAAATACCCTTTCGGGTAAAAAAAGGGAGAAAAATGTATAAATATATATACTTATATATAGAGATACGTATACATATAATATATGTATACGTATCTCTATGTATATAAGTATATATATTTATACTTACAATATTGATTTTGAGTGTACATTTTAACACCCCCCCTCAAACTTACGGTGTGATAACCGCAAGTTTGTCCAGAAGGAAATGAAATCTAGGCGAACAAAGAGCTTTTGTGAAGAAGTCCGCAAGTTGATACTCAGACGTCACGTATGGTAGATCAATGACCTTCTTCAAGTATTCTTCTCTGACATAATGGCAGTCCATCTCTATATGCTTTGTTCGCTCGTGAAAGGTGTGATTTTTGGCAATATAGATTGCACTTTTATTGTCACAGCACAGCTTTGTTGGTTCTCGGATAGGTACTCCCATATCTTCCAAAAGTTGTCGAATCCATACAATTTCCATGGTAGTGGATGCCATGGCTCTGTATTCGGCTTCAGTGGATGACAAAGAGACTTTCTGTTGCTTTTTACACCGCCATGAAATCAAAGATTCACCTAGGAAAACACAAAAACCAGTGGTGGAGTGACGGTTACTAGGGTCACCTCCCCAATCTGAGTCAGTATAAACAAATAATTTTAAATCAGAAGAAGAAGATAGAAATACTCCCTTATTTATTGTGCCCTTCAAGTATCTGACGATGCGAAGAACAACACTCATATGAACGGTTGTGGGAGCGTGCTGAAACTGACTGGCGATGTTTATAGCATGTGATAAGTCAGGTCTAGTAATACTAAGATACATTAACGAACCTACCAGCTGCCTGTAAGGGGTAGGATCGGTTAAAGGAACACCATCGTCAATTTTCATTTTTGCTCCCACAACTTCAGGAGTTTCGCATACTTTGTCATCAGAAATCTCGGATCTGTCAATAATCTCACAAGCAAGTTTAGACTGAGATAAAAAATAACCACGTTGCGAATAAGCAACCTCAATTCCAAGAAAATATGTCAGAAAACCCAAGTCTGACATCTCAAATTTTGAAGTCAAGACGGACTTAATACCCTTGACTCCTTGAACATCATCACCTGTAATTAACATATCATCAACATAGAGCAATAATATGACAATCCCTGCTTTAGATTTCTTAGTAAATAGAGCAGTGTCAGTATAGCATGAGAAGAAACCATTTTCCAACATTACACTGGTAAATCTATCATACCAGGCTTTGGGAGCCTGTTTCAATCCATAAAGAGCCTTTCGAAGACGAAGAACTTTATTTTCAGGAATCTTCATGCCTGGTGGGGCATCCATATATACTTCTTCGTTAAGATCACCATTTAAAAAAGCATTTTTCACATCCATTTGAAAAATGTTCCAATTTTTAATAAATGCAATAGTAATGAGACATCTAACTGTAACCATTCGGGCTATAGGAGCAAAAGTTTCTTCATAATCAATTTCATACTCTTGCCCATACCCTTTAGCAACTAAGCGAGCTTTATACCTTTCGAGGGATCCGTCGCTTTTAGTTTCAACTTTAAAAACCCATCGACAACCTATAGTTTTCTTTCCCATGGGTAGAGTTTGGAAATCCCAAGTTTCAGCCCTTTTTAGAGCACTAAGTTCATTCTGCATGGCTTCTTGCCATTCTATACATTTTTTAGCTTCTTCAAAATTCCTTGGCTCAAAATAAGAATGAATGGCACTAAGACAAGCCCTATACCGGGGTGAAAAAGAATCAAAAGAGACAAACCGAGTTGGCGGTCTCCTATTTCTCTCAGATCTTCGGTGATCGAGAGTAGGAACAAGCTCACTATATTGGTCAATGGCACTTCTAAAGGTGTCTTGGTTTCTACGGGAGTAGGTTATCGGATCACTTGAAATCCTGTTTTCTTGATCATTGAGAGGGTTATGTTCTTCAACATTACCATCCTCATCGTGGTTTGATGATACATCATCATCACTAGATACATCATCGTTACTAGCCAATAAATAAAAAAGGAATGAGTAATCAAAATTTTCTTGTTGAGAAACATTTTTTTCAAATCCACTCTCATTTTCTAAAAACGTTACATTTCTAAAAACATATAACTTATCATCTCGAAGATCATAGCAACGAAACCCTTTTTGAATTTCGGAATACCCAAGAAAGGCGCAGGGGATAGCTTTGGGAGAGAGTTTGTCGTTTTTATCTGTAAGTATAAAACATTTACACCCAAAAACACGTAACCTATTATAATCAGGTTCAAGTTTATATAAGATCTCAAAAGGGGATATTTTTCCTAATATCCTAGAGGGTAAGCGATTTATCAGATAAACAGCAGCGAGGGCTGCTTCAGCCCAAAAGTTTTTAGGAATGTTTTGAGAAATAAGCAGGGTCCTAGTGGTCTCAATGATGTGCCTATGTTTTCTTTCGGCCAAACCATTCTGTTGAGGGGTTTTAGGACAAGACCTTTGGTGAATAATTCTGTGATCCTCAAGATATGTTTTAAAATGGTTGGATAGATATTCTCCTCCAGAATCACTTCTAAAAAACTTTATATTACTATTGAATTGATTATTAATCATTGAGTGGAAGGTTTTAAAACATGTAAAAACTTCATGTTTGTATTTTAGGAAATATATCCATGAATACCTGGAGAAATCATCCACAAAGATAACATAGTAAGAGAAGCCTCCTTTTGAGACAACAGGTGCGGGTCCCCAAACATCGGAATGAACAATTTCGAAGGTTTTAGATGAGAACATAGTTCTTTGCTCAAAAGGTAAACTTTGCATTTTTTCGAGAATACAATCATTACAGGAAAAAGAACTTTTACATAGATCCTTTGCAAAATGTAGATAAGATAACTTGGTGACATTAGGATGACCAAGTCTTTTGTGCCATATGTTTATATCTTTGATCCGGGCAACATTACAAAAAGATTTTGGAACTTGGAGAGATTCCATATAGTATAAGTCTCCTTTTTCTAAAGCCTTCCCCAATCAATTTCCCGAACCGGCGATCCTGTATTAAACATTTGTCATATGAAAATTTAATATCGCAGCCATGGTCCGAGAGTTGAGAAACAGAGAGAAGGTTTAAGTTAAGTTTAGGTATAAATCTAATTTTTGGAATGAAAAAGTCTTGAGATTCAAAATTCCCTATTCCTTTAATTTCAAGAGCGGTTCCAACCGCAGTGGAAACAAAAGATGGAGAAGCATGTTTTGAAAAATCGGAAAGTGAAAACATGTTCGGGGACATATGAAAAGATGCACCTGAGTCCAAAAGCCAAGAGACTTTACCTGGAATGGAAGAGGTAGACACGGCGGCGCCGGATGTAGCTCCCTTGAGAAGAGGTTGAAGAGCCTCCACAATTTGATTCAACGAGAGTGTCCCACTTGATGAGGCCTCTTCCTTTTGTGATACACCGGTGGTGGCCATAGCTAGAAGTTTCTTCCATTTGGGACATACGGGCTTGATATGCCCCGGTTCCTTACAAAAGTGACAAATAGTCTTGCTATAGTCCCTCTTTCCTCTTTGTCCACCATCTCCTCCTTGATTTTGGAATTTAAAATGAGGAGGACGATAGGTCTTTACATTATTTCCGGGTCTTGATACGGCATTAACCTCATTGTTTTCTTCATGATTACAAGGAACCACAAGAACATTTGGTCCTTGTTTACATAAACTCATACGAGTTTCCTCATCACTTAATTTGGTGAGAACATCTTCAAGAGATGGAGGGGAAAATGAGGATAGAAGTGATGACCTTATTTGCTCAAATTCCGGTCTTAACCCATTCAAAAAGTTGAAGAACCGATCTTTTTCAAGTTGCTTGTGGCGGAGTTCAATTGCCTCTCCACTCCATTTTGGTTCAAGCATAGAAAGCTCATCCCAAATGGAGGAGAGGTCGGCATAATATTCTCTAATGGACATTTCACCTTGAGTAAGGGAGAGAGCCTTCTTTTGAAGGTAATACTTATGGGAAAGATCTCTTGATGTATACATTTTTTCGAGATAATGCCAAGCTTCCGATGCTTTCTTGAACTTGATAATGTTGGCATTAATCTTTGTTTCGACGGATGCGAAGAACCAAGAAAGAATCTTGAAGTTCTTCATTTCCCATTCGTCGTGCTTCTTGGAGTATTCTTCAAGAGCTTTGATCCTTTCTTCTCCCTCAAGAATCTTGATTTCATTTCCGTCCATCATGGTTATTTTGGGTTCCGGTTCCGGAATTGAACCTTGCACATAACCCCATAATCCTTTACCTTTTATGTGAGCCTCCATGTTCCCGGCCCAAATATGGTAGTTGGACCCATTCAACTTGAAGCCAAGCGCGAAGTGAAACTCTTTTTCACCCATTATGGAGAAAAGAAAAGGAGAGGGAGGCGTACCAACACAATGCTTCAACTTCTAGCTTGCACAAGATCCTTCTAAAATATTTGAGAAGCGAGATCCACCACTTCTACTTCTAAGAATCCGAAGGCACGGTTTTCGAGGCACTTGAAAAAAGAAGAATCCCACGATCCTTGATCACCAATCGAGCTCTGATACCATGTGAAATTGTCTACGAAGAGACAATACGCATATACGCACAAATACTTTGAAAAAGAAGTGCACAAAAGCACTCTCACAACACTTGAACAAAATACGCAAAAAGCGTATAAATAATAAACATGCAATAATGCATGTACTTCATAAAAAGCAAATGCTTGAGACTCTCAAGCTTAGGAAAATACAAAGGGGGAACACCCCTATTTATACAAGAAGGAAGAAGGCAAGAGGGGGCTCCCCAAAGGAGTCGTTGGGGAGCTCCCAACGGTCACAATTGTGACCGTTGGGGGCTCCCCAACGACTCTATTGGGGAGACCCCCAATGCACTTTTTGAGAGTGCAAAAAAGAAAAAATGAAAATTAAAAGAATTACAAAAATAGTGGAAAAATTACAGCATATTCCAAATGGAATATGCGCAAAATGTAAAATGACAAAAATACCCTTTCGGGTAAAAAAAGGGAGAAAAATGTATAAATATATATACTTATATATAGAGATACGTATACATATAATATATGTATACGTATCTCTATGTATATAAATATATATATTTATACTTACAATATTGATTTTGAGTGTACATTTTAACAAACGCTCCTCTACTTTACAACAACAACTACGCCTTCATCCCAAAACAATTGGGGTCGGCGATATGAACCAAAAGAGAAAATCATTCTGGGTCTTCCACATGAATCCTTCTCCACCAATCATTTTTATTCAATGCCATGTCCTCGGTGAGGTTCAAAGCATTCATATCCTTTCCTATCATCTCCATCCAAGTTTTCCTAGGCCTACCCCGACCTCTTTTAACTAATACATTTTCCCATTTCTCCATCCTTCTAACTGGAGCATCATTCGGCCTTCGCCGAATATGTCCAAACCACCGTAAACGATTCTCTCTCATCTTATTTTCAAAGGGTGCAACGCCTACCTTCTTACGTATCTCCTCGTTTTGAATCTTATCTTTTATTGTATTTCCACACATCCATCTAAGCATACGCATCTCAGCTACACTCATTTTTTGAATATGATGTCTCTTGGCAGCCCAACATTCCGTACCATATAGTAAAGTGGGCCTAATAGTCGTCCTATAAAACTTTCCCTTCAACCGCAATGGCAATCTACGATCGCACAACACTCCAGTTGCACTTTTCCATTTCATCCACCCAACCTTTATCCTATGATTTACATCTCCATCAATTCTCCGTACTTTTGAATGATAGATCCTAAATATTTGAAATAGTCATCCACCGGTATTACTTGCTCACCAAGCTTCAATATCATCAGCAAACAACATACACCACGACACATTTTCTTGAATTGATCTCGTAAGCTCATCCATCACTATAGCAAATAGGAAAGGGCTTAAAGCAGATCCTTGATGTAACCCAACCGTTATAGGAAAATTGGTTGTCACCCCTCCACAAGTGTGGACATTGGTTACTACTCCTTCATACATATCTTTAATTATACTAATGTACTTGAGAGAAACACATTTCTTCATCATTGTCCACCAGAGAACGTCCTTAGGTACTCTATCGTATGTCTTCTCCAAATCAATAAAAACCATATGCAAATCTTTGTTCCTCTCTCTATTTCTCTCAATAAGTTGCCTAAGAAGATGTATAGCTTCCATAGTTGATCTTTCAGACATAAAACCAAATTGATTCTCCGATATCATGACAACCTTCCTCAGCCTAGACTCAATCACCCTCTCCCAAAGTTTCATAGTATGACTCATGAGTTTTATACCACGATAGTTTGTGCAATCTTGTATATCACCCTTATTCTTATATAGAGGCACAAAAGTACTCTTCCTCCACTCATTAGGCATCTTATTTGTCCGCCAAATCTTGTTAAAAAGATTTGTCAACCATTTTAAACCTTTCTCTTCCAAGCATTTCCAAGCCTCGATAGGTATACCATCTGGGCCAACTGCCCTTCTTGATTTTATTTTCTTCAAAGCCTCTGCAATTTCTTTCTTTTTAATCTTGCGCATGAAATCACGATTCATCTCATGAAAAGGAATGGAGAAGTCTTCAAGATCCTGAGCATGACTTTCATTAAATAGCTTATCAAAATAATCTTTCCATCTCTCCTTAATCTCCTCATCTTTGACTAAAACCTTTTGTGTTTCATCTTTGATACATTTAACCATACCCAGATCCCTCGATTTCCTATCTCTCATCTTTGCAAGCCTATAAATATCCTTCTCGCCCTCTTTGGTATCCAACTTGTCATAAACCTCCTTATATACCTTATCCCTCGCGTTTTGAACTATTTTTTTAGCTTCCTTCTTTGCTATCATATATTTCTCTAAATTCTCATTATCATGACTCTTACTTAGATCTCTATAACACTCTCTTTTAACCTTAACAGCTAATTTGACATCCTCGTTCCACCATGATGTATCCTTACCTAGCGGTGCACCGCCTTTAGACTCACCCAATACCTCCTTAGCCACCTTTCTCATGCCACCCGCTATCTTATTCCACATTGATTCTGAATCATCCTCGAGACACCAATCAGCTTCCTTAACTACCTTCTCTACAAACATTCCTTGTTTAGCTCCTTTCAGTGTCCACCACTTAATTCTAGGATCTATCCTATGTCTATCCTTTTTGTTATAGTTGTTGGTTAAATGATATAAATGTTACTGTTGTTGTATAGCTTCTTTATTTGATCCTGTATATGCTGAAAATCACCCACGGCACCGACATCACGTACTTGACACATGATATATCTGAAAGAAAAGTTACAGGAATTCCTACTTAGACAGCTATAGTCTAATTCCCATAATTTATCATTTTCAGGTGAAGAATAGAGTTTATGAGTGATCGCGGGATGAGGCATCGATCGAGACTTGATTTACTTATTCCTGGGCAGTCCTACTCACTTTCATTTTTTATTTAGTTTGAGACTCATAATGTGGAAACTCTGATATTTAATTTTATTATTATTAAAATAAAAATAAATGATGTGGCTTGCTCTTACTTTCCTGCATCGTTCCGGAATGCTTAACCTTGGAATTATTATTTGTTTCCGTTGTTCAAAAAAAAATCCTCAAAAAATTTGGGTTAAAATTTTGGGGCATTACACTCAATGTGCTTCGTTCTGCTATGCCGAATATGATTACATGCAATGTTTATTGTGTTTTGATTATCACATAGAAGAAATGATCGAATAATTGTCTCCCCAAGATCACTCAATAAGTATCTAATCCATGTAGCTTCTGTCGTGTCTGCAGCCATCGACCTGTATTCAGCCTCTGTACTCGACCGTGCCACTGCCTTTTGTTTTCTGTTGCTCCAGGACACTAAATTGTGTCCAATATATACACAATATCCAGAGACAGATCGTCTCTCATCTGGATCCCCTGCCCAATCTGCGTCTGTATAAGTGATGAGTTCATGCCCTCTATGCAGGTTATTGTTCTTGTGATAAATAAGTTCATCTCCTATAGTTCCTTTTAAATAGCGTAGAATGCGCTTCACAGCTTCCATATGACCTTCCGTTGGAGCATGCATAAACTGGGATACTTGATTGACAGCATAAACTATATCAGGTCTGGTAAAGGTCAAGTATTGCAGCATCCCCACTAGGCTTCTATACGTTGTTGGGTTGACACAAAGATGACCATCTTCAGAGCTCAGTCTTTGATGTAATACACTCAGAGTGCTGACTGGTTTGCAATTCGTCATCCCGGCTCTTTCTAGAAGATCAAGAGTGTATTTTTGTTGCATGAGTGTCAATGTATCTTGTTGTTTGTCAACTTCCACACCAAGGAAGTACCTCAACTCCCCTAAATCTTTCATTTTGAAAGTTTTCATTAAAAACTGCTTCACGTCTTGCACATGATTATCTGAGCTCCCAGTGATCACAATGTCATCAACATATATAAGAAGAAGTATAACGATGTTTGTCTTTTGGTAAATAAAGAGCGAGTGGTCCAGAGAGCATCTTTTAAAACCATAGCCTTGAATTTGCATAGAGAAACTTTCAAACCAAGAACGGGATGCCTGTTTCAACCCATACAAAGATTTCCTTAGTTTGCACACCCAAGCAGTATGATCCTTCTCGGCATAACCAGGAGGTTGCTCCATATACACTTCTTCCTTTAAAGTTCCATGTAAGAATGCATTTTTAACATCCATCTGGCTAAGCCTCCATCCTCGATCGACTGCTAGGGATATGATGACACGAATTGTACCCATTTTGACTACCGGACTAAAAGTTTCATCATAATCTTCACCATATTATTGTGTGAATCCCCGAGCAACAAGTCGTGCTTTATATCTGTTAATACTTCCTTCAGGCTTATACTTTGTTTTATAAACCCATTTTGAGCCAACTACATTCTTTCCTTCTGGCCAAGGTACTATCTCCCAAGTCTGGCACTCATGAAGTGCTTCCATTTCTTCATTCATAGCTTCAGTCCAATTACGAGATTGAAGAGCTTGATTAAAACAAGTGGGTTCATCCTGTTTTGTGAGCTAAGACATAAACAACAGGAAATCAAGAGAAAATGTCTCATAACTCACCCATCGTTGAATAGGATGCCTAATGCGTGACGGCCTTTGAGCCGGATCATTAGCGATGTTGTCCACATTCCTCTGCTTTATATTTTTGTCCCGTGTAGTGTATATCTGTCCAGAGAAGCGTTCTACTGGGGGTGGTTCTACTGGAGATGGTTCAACACGCATCGGTGAGTCATCCAACCCCCTACTCAAGCCAATGGAAGGACAATTCGCCTGACATGTTTCTCCTGTGTTAGCAAAAAGATCAGTGATCATCCATGGATCATATACCTCTACTTCTTGAGATGACAACTCTTCAGAGTCATTGACCTGAAAATTTTGTTCATCAAAAATAGCATTCCTGGAGGTCCTGATACGTTTTATAGTAGGGTCATAGCATCGATAGCCTTTGTATTCATCCGCATACCCAACGAATCTGCACTTAACGGCCTTGTCCTGAAACTTATTTCACAGAGATGAATCAATATGTACATAGCATACACAACCAAAAACACGCAACTCATCATAAGAGGGATGTTGCCCAAATAAAATATAATATAGAGAGTTCTGATCCAGAAGTGCCATAGGAAGACGATTTATGACATGAACAGATGTGTGAAAAACTTCTGTCCAGAGACTAACGGGCACATTGCTATCATGTAACATGCTCATCGCACTCTCGACAATATGCCTGTGTTTTCTTTCCGCAACCCCATTTTGTTGAGGGGTATGAGGGCAAGAAACCTGTCGACTTATTCCTTTATCCCGAAGAAAGACAATGAACTCGTTTGATGAATACTCTCCCCCACCATCACAGGAAAACTTTGTTTTGACCATCGAATGGAATTCCCGAAATATTTGAAAAACTTCATGCTTATGTTTCAAGAAATATATCCAAGTATAACGGGAATAAGAATCAATAAAGATTACATAGTAACGACTACCAAAAAGAGAAGGAATAGGTGTGGGTCCCCAAACATCGGAACAAATAATCTCAAATGGCTTTGAAGCCCTTTTATTAATAATATGAAACGGAAGAACATGGCTTTTGCAGAGTTCGCATGAGGAACATTTATTATTATCTAAAAAAGAACATAAACTAGACTCTGGAAGAAGACCATCAGATACAAGACTTTCAATGAAGCCCCGACTACAATGGCCCAAACGACCGTGCCAAATATCTGGCTTATTATAATGAGATGAATTAAAAACTTCCAATGAAGGAAAAAACAAAGACTCTGAAGGCGAAGACACTGAAAAATGCTTGGACGACTTCAACTGGAGGACTGAGGCTGAAGGCAAAGACATTGAGGGAATCTCCTTGAAGACGTATATGTTTCCTTGTCGCTACCCCTTAGCGAACGTCTCCTTCGTTTGCAGATCCTTAACATATACAAAAGAGGGAGTAAATTCGACGGAAGAATTCATATTGTCAACAAGTTTAGCTACAGAAACAATGTTCTTTTTAATATTAGGAGTAAGGAGAACATTGGACAAGTGAAGTGAGGACTCTGACCAAGGTTTTAAAACCCGTGACTCGGAACTCGACTCGTTCTTTATTGACTCGTGACTCGGCGGGTCAACTCGGTGACTCGAACCGGGTTTTGTTAACTTTTGATTTTAAAAGAAAAACAATATATAATTTGTCTGAAACCATGTTTTTGAGTAAACATAGTCTCCAAATGTCTATAAGAATATAAAAACAACTGCAAAGAGCTATAGAGGTTTGCTTGAATAATTGAATTTGATATCTATACAAGCACTTTGACTAATTCATGACTTGAATTAGAGGATGTGGTCACCATGAGTTCAGTCTGCTACTACCTAAGGTTCCTAAAATGGCCAATCATATATGCTAGCTTGTTTTAAAAGTTTTAATTCCCTCTCTAACAAATCCATAAATGTAAAATAGGGATATATGTGCATATTGAAAGTTTACAGAATGCCCAATATCAACATAAATAAGCAATTTTCTCATGTATGAAAACTATGCAGGAAATATATTAATGGCACAACTATAAAAAGACTACTAATATTTGAATTTGTACAATGCTTGTTCACATAACAAATGGATGATGAAACCTAAATGTGACTTCCCATAGGCACATTTGACCCTCCATATATAGTGAGAATCATTTCTTTAAAATATTTTGCTAGAATAAGTTGATAGCACAGGGTGAACAGTAGTTCGAACAACATGGCAATTTTATTCTATGGATTTAAATGATTTTTTATCTTTAAATGATTTTTATTTTCTTTTTTATACAAAATTTGGGGGTAACCCTTGTTAAAATATATGTACTTATATATTTCAAAACTGTAATTTGAAACTCAAAAAACAAACTTCAAACATCCCAGAACTCGCCCGAGTCAAGCCGAGTCAAGTCGAGTCAGGCCGAGTCAAGCCCGAGTTTTGGCAAACCGAGTTTGCCTTGCTGGGTTGACTCGCTGGAGGGCCGAGTCGAGTCAACGAGTTGACTCGGCGAGTTTTAAAACACTGACTCTGACATAGGGATATGTGCACTGCCAGTATGGCTAATGGAGTGATAAGTTCCATCTCCCGTAACTATACTACCTTTTTTATAATAAGGCAATAAGTGAGATAATTTACCGGCATTACCTGTAACATGAGTGGCAGCACCTGAATCAACATATCACTCGCCTTGTTCATTTTGCTTGATCGTCATCTGTGACAACGCTGATAACAAAAGTTGTTGCATATCTGTAGATGGCGCTTTTGTGTCCACAGTAATAGCTGACTTATTTTCAATTTTGTTTATTTTTCCTCTATTTTGTATATTAAACCAACAATCAGCTTTCACATGTCCTCTTTTGTTACATAAGAAATAAGTGGGCACTCTCCTCTTATTCCCTTTATTAAAAACACCAGAAATATTAGGTGTAGGTAAGATACCACGTCCTCCCTGCCCAAAACGTCTGCGGCCTCTGCCTCCTTGATGCCCTCCATTCCCTCGTCCAAAACCGACAGAAGTGTCTATGGCCAAAACTGAATGAGAACGAGTTGATTCATTTCCTTCTGCTCTTTGTTTCATAATCATCTCATGCTGGAGAAGTTTCGCTTGAAGATCGTCAAAAGTAGGCAAGTGAGGAAGGCATGACAAAGTTATGGTAAACATGTCAAAATCAGGGCCCAATCCATTGAAGAGTTGTTGAACTTTATCTTTATCTGAAATAGCACTTCCAATAACCGCCAAATACTCTTCAGGCGGCCGATGTATTCCATGACTGGCATGGAGCCTTTCTTCAAACTTTGAAACCCATTTTTTAAGTACATAACTCGAGCTTCTGATATCTGAGAGTATGTCTGAGACAACTTATTCCACAGATCTGCCGCAGTGCAATCATCTGAAAGAGTAACCAACACTTCTTGAGAGAGTGTTGACGTAATATAAGCAACCAAAGACTGAACCCGCTTCCTCCAGGCTGTATACTCTGGATTCTTAAAGGAAATAGTAATTGTGTCACCCTTCTCATTGTTGGTTTCCTGCAGAATAAACCATGGTGGTATAGGAACCAAACCATCCAGATGTTCATCGAGATCCTGACTCCGTATAAAAGGAAGTATTTGTCTCTTCCAGGTCAAAAAATTAGAGTAAGTTTTTCTGTAACGAGCTGACTCAAGAAATTTGCAGAGGGACCAGAGGACAAGGTCGATGACGAAGAGTAATCCATATCAATGGGACAACGAATAAACAAACAAGACGAATGAAAAGAAATAAAAAGAAAGTTGGAGATCACTTAATCAATCAATAGAACTTCAATAAGGGATGTACTCGTGCTACCAATAGACGTAAACTGTTATGCCTTCTTTTTTTTTGCAGATTCAGAATCAAGATTGTAGACTGTTATAACCTGCCTATAGGCGTCGCACAGAAAACACTAAACAACAATAAAAAAGAAACTTCTGTAATCAAAGAGGAATCAAAGAGGAAATAAATCAGGAAATACTTAAAAACTGCAGTAGATTTGTTTGCAATCAAAGAGGAGACTGCAATCAAAGAGGGAAAACACGAATTAAAGGGATTGCAATCAAAGAGACTGCAATCAAAGAGGAGAAAACTGCAGTCGTTGATGTTGAAGAAGGACGTTAATGGTGAAAAGAAAAACTGCAGACGTTAATGAGGAAGAAGAGAGACAGAAAATAAGTACTGTGAAGAAGAAGAATGAACTAGAATCAGAAAAATAAACGAGTAGCAAAAGTTACCAAGAAAGAAGAAGGATAGACGAAGAGATGTATCAAAAATTGTTCCTTCAGAGAACTTCAGATCTCGCTGAACACACTTCTGGTAGGGTTCCGCAACCTCAGCTCTGATACCATATAAGATTCCGTGTGAGGTTCAGCCTTCACTGCAGAAAATAAAGAAAAGAGAGAGAGAGGAGGGAGATGCACAATGGCTGGGGCGGCGCACATTAACTCGACCTCCAAGCCCTAAGCTATAAATAAGAAAATATACAATGGCTGAGATTACAGAAATATTACAGGAATGACATTAATGAAACAACATTGAGCATGTGTTAGAATATTTAACGTGCGTATGGATCTGGATCCAAATCCATACGCATACTATATTTTAACAAGATATACCAGATGGATGTAAAGAATGTTTTTCTCAATGGAAGCCTAGCTGAGGAAGTATATATGGAACCACCTCCTGGCATTGAGATCCCTCAAGGGAAGGTTTTCATTTACATAAAGCTTGGTATGGCTTTAAGCAAGCCCCAAAGGCATGGTATGACAAATTCAGTCAAGTTATGCTTGATTTTGGTTTTCAATCTTGTCTTACTAACATAACTTTATTTGTTAAGAATTCTGATGTAGGTATTATTATTATTCTCCTCTATGTGGACGACATGATCATCACAGGGAGTTAATAATATCAAAAAAATTCTCAAAACACATTTCGAAATGAGTGATTTGGGATTCTTAAAATTTTTCCTTGGTATAGAAGTTGTTTATTCCTCTAGAGGTTATTTGTTAACTCAGTCTAAATTTGCCCTAGATATTATTGACAGGTCTGGTATCTCTGATGAAAAACAGGTTGACACTCCTGAAGTGGTGAACATCAAAATGAAGATTGATGAGGGCGAGCCACTAGAAAATCCTACACCTTACAGACAACTACCCGACATTGCGCATGTTGTTCACACCACAAGTCAATTCCAGCATGCGCCTGTGAACACCCCAAATTTTCTACTACTGTTTATATAGGTGTTTTACGCATTATTAGATACATTAAAACTTTCATCTTTAGAGGAGTTTTTTTTATCTGCTTCTTCCTCGTTAGAATTAACTTCTTACACTGATGTAGATTAGGGAGGTGATCTTAATGATTGACACTCAACTACTGATTTTTGTGTGTTTTTAGGTGAATCTTTGATTTCATGAAGGTGCAAGAAGCAACAAAAGGTCTCTCTTTCATCAACAGAAGCCGAGTACAAAGTCATGACTACAACCACCATGGAAGTAGTTTGGCTAAGACGATTGCTTCAAGACATGGGAGTTATGTGTACAAGAGCATCACGGCTGTGCTGCGACAACAAAAGTTCTATTTACATTGCCAGCAACCGAACATTCCATGAACGAACTAAGCATATCGAGATGGATTGTCACTACATACGAGAGGAATTCTTCACGGCACCATTGATCTTCCATACGTCTCCTCAGAATATCAACTGGCATATTTCTTTACCAAACCTCTCGCGGCTCCTCGATTTCACTTTCTCTTTGACAAACTTTCGGTTATTCAACCATAAGTTTGAGGGGGGTGTTAAAAGAAAACTATCATTTGTAATCTCATAGCTTATCTCATATGTAATACATCTCTCATATGTAATCTTTTTTTAGTTTAGTTACATAGTCTAGTTAAGGTTAGGATAGTTACCTTTTTTTTGTTTCTCAAAAAGCACAAAGAAGAGTGAGTTGTTGGACTCCCAGCAACTTTTAATAGAGTCGTTGGGAGCCCAACGACTCCCTCTTCCCTCTCATTCTCTTGTATTATAAATAGGGGATTCTCCCCTCTTATTTTGTATTCTTGAGTGTGGGTTTCTCCCACTTGAATCAAAGTCTTTTTTATTCCCATTTGCTTTGCACTCTTTTTGAGTTTGGTGTATGAACCTTAGTGGTTCTTGTGAGTGTATGTTATTTGTGAACCTTCGTGGTTCTTTTGTAAGATTGGTTGTGAGCAATATTTGAAGATCCAATTGTGGGCTTCATTTCGTTACAAGCATCAGTATAAGCAATTAAATCTAATGATGATGATGCAGACAAGAAGAGGCCTCGTGAGAGAGAACTCTTTAAATATCTAATAATATGTAAAACAACTCCCATGTGAACAGAAGTGGGAGTATGCTGAAATTCACTAGCTGTGTGTACAACATGTGCTATGTCTAGCCTAGTAATAGAGAGATAGGAAAGTGCTCAAACAAGCTATCTTAACGGAGTAGGATCATCAAGAAGTTCTTGTTAAAATGTATACTCAAAAACATTATTGTAAGTATAAATATATATACTTATAAACATAGAGATACGTATACATATGTTATATGTATACGTATCTCTATATATAAGTATATATATTTATACATTTTTTCCTTTTTACCCGAAAAGGGTATTTTAGTCCTTTTATATTTTGCGCATATTCCATTTGGAATATGTTGTATATTTTCCTTTATTTTTAATTTCTTTTATTTTTTATTTTTCTCCTTTTTGTAATTTCAAAAAGGTACCTTGGGGGTCTCCCCAATGTAGTCGTTGGGGAGCCCCCCTTGCACCTCTCATTTCTTGTATAAATAGGGGTGTTCCCCCTTGTAATTCCCTAAGCTTGAGAGTCTCAAGCATTTGCTTTTATATATTGAAATACATGCATTATTGCATGTTTATTATTTATACGCTTTTTGCGTATTTTGTTCAAGTGTTGTGAGAGTGCTTTCGTGCACTTCTTTTATAAGGTTTTTATGCTTGTTTATGTATTGTCTCTTCGTAGACAAATTCACATGGTATCAGAGCTCGGTTGGTGATTGGAGATCGTGAGATCCGCCTTTGTTCGAGTGCTTCGAAAACCGTTCCTTCGGATTTTTTGAGATTGAAGTGGTGGATCTTGCTTCTCAAATATTTTAGAAGGATCTTGTGCTAAGAAGAAGTTGAAACATCGTATTGGTACGTCTTTTTTCTTCTTCTCTCTACGTCTTAATGGGTGAGAAAGAGTCTCACTTTGCCCTTGGCTTCAAGTTGAATGGGTCCAACTATCATATTTAGGCCGGGAATATGGAGGCCCACATAAAAGGAAAAGGATTGTGGGGTTATGTGCAAGGAACAATTCCGGAACCGGAACCTAAGATAACCATAATGGACGGAAGTGAAATCAAGATTCTTGAGGGAGAGGAAAGGATCAAAGCTCTTGAAGAATACTCAAAGAAACACGACGAATGGGAAATGAAGAACTTCAAGATTCTTTCTTGGTTCTTCGCATCCGTCGAAACGAAGATTAATGCCAACATTATCAAATTCAAAAAGGCATCGGAAGCTTGGCATTATCTCGAGAAGATGTATACATCAAGAGATCTATCTCATAAGTATTACCTTCAAAAGAAGGCCCTCTCCCTTACTCAAGGTGAAATGTCTATTAGGGAATATTTTGCCGATCTTTCCTCTATTTGGGATGAGCTCTCTATGCTTGAACTTAAATGGAGTGGAGAGGCAATTCAACTCCGCCACAAGCAACTTGAAGAAGATCGTTTCTTCAATTTTTTGAATGGGTTGAGACCGGAATTTGAGCAAATAAGGTCATCACTTCTATCCTCATTTACTCATTCCTCTCTTGAAGATGTTCTCACCAAATTAAGTGGTGAGGAGACTCGTATGAATTTATGTAAACAAGGACCAAGTGTTCTTATGGTTCCTTGTAATTATGAAGAAAATAATGAGGTTAATGCCGTATCAAGACCCGGAAATAATGTAAAGACCTATCGTCCTCCTCACTTTAAATTCCAAAATCAAGGAGGAGATGGTGGACAAAGAGGGAAGCGGGACTATAGCAAGACTATATGTCACTTTTGTAAAGAACCGGGGCATATCAAGCCGGTATGTCCCAAATGGAAGAAGCTTCTTGCTATGGCCACCATCGGCGCACCACAAAAGGAAGAGGCATCATCAAGTGGGTCACTCTCGTTGAACTAAATAATGGAAGCCCTTCAACCTCTTCTCAAGGGAGCTACATCCGGTGCCGCCGTGTCTACTTCTTCCATTCCAGGTAAAGTCCCTTGGCTTTTGGACTCAGGTGCATCCTTTCATATGTCCCCAAACATGTTTTCACTTTCCGATTATTCAAAAAATGCTTCTCCATCCTTTGTTTCCACTGCGGATGGAATTTCTCTTGAAATTAAAGGAATAGGTAATTTTGAAACTCAAGATTTTTTTATTCCAAAAATTAGATTTATACCTAAACTTAATTTAAATCTTCTTTCTGTTTCTCAACTCTCGGATCTTGGTTGTGATATTAAATTTGCATGTGATAAATGTTTAATACAGGATCGCCTGTTCGGGAAATTGATTGGGGAAGGCTTTAGAAAAGGCGATTTATACTACATGGAATCTCTTCGAGTTCCAAAATCTTTTTGTAATGTTGCCCGAAACAAAGATATAAACATGTGGCACAAAAGACTTGGTCATCCTAATATCACCAAGTTGTCTTACATTTTGCAAAAGACCTATGTAAAAGTTCATTTTCTTGTAATGACTGTATTCTCGGAAAAATGAAAAGTTTACCTTTTGAGCAAAGAACTATGTTATCATCAAAACCCTTTGAAATTGTTCATTCCGATGTTAAGGGACCGGCACCTGTTGTCTCAAAAGGAGGTTTTTCTTATTATGTTATTTTTGTGGATGATTTCTCTAGATATTCATGGATCTTTTTTCTTAAATTCAAACATGAAGTCTTTTCATGCTTTAGAACTTTCCATTCGATGATCAAGAATCAATTTAATAGTAACATAAAGATTTTTAGAAGTGATTCTGGAGGAGAATATCTCTCCAACCAATTTAAAATATATCTTGAAGATCAAGGAATCATTCACCAAAGATCTTGTCCTAAAACCCCCCAACAGAATGGGTTGGCCGAAAGAAAACATAGACATATTATTGAGACCACTAGAACCCTTCTTATTTCCCAAAACATACCAAAATTTTTTTGGGCTGAAGCTGCTCTTGCTTCTGTTTATCTGATAAATCGTTTGCCTTCTAGAATATTAGGAAAAATATCCCCTTTTGAGATTTTGTATAAACTCGAACCAGATTATAATAGGTTACGAGTCTTCGGGTGTAAGTGTTTCATACTTACGGATAAGAATGACAAACTCTCTCCCAAGGCTATCCCCTGCGCTTTTCTTGGATATTCCGAAACTCAAAAGGGATTTCGATGCTATGATCTTCGAGAAGATAAATTATATGTTTCTAGAAATGTAACTTTTTTGGAAAATGAAAGTGGATTTGAAAAAAATGTTTCTCAACAAGAAAATTTTGATTATTCCTTCCTTTTTGACTTATTATCTAGTAATGATGATACATCCAGTGACGATGATATGTCATCAAACCATGATGAGAACATTGAAAGTAATATCGAAGAGCATAACCAACAAGAAGACAGGACTTCAAGTGATCCTATAACATACTCTCGTAGAAACCAAGACACCTTTAGAAGTGCTATTGACCAATATAGTGAACTTATTCATGTTCTCGATCACCGAAGGTCTGAGAGGAATAGGAGACCTCCCACTCGTTTTGTCTCCTTTGATTCCTTTTCGCCCCGATATAGGGCTTGTCTTAGTGTCATTCATTCTTATTTTGAACCAAGAAACTTTGAAGAAGCAAAGAAATGTATAGAAGGGCAAGAAGCTATGCAAAATGAACTTAGTGCTCTTAAAAGGGCTGAAACGTGGGATTTTCAATCTCTACCTATAGGAAAGAAAACTATAGGTTGTCGATGGGTTTTTAAAGTTAAAACTAAGAGTGACGGATCCCTTGAAAGGTATAAGGCTCGCTTAGTTGCAAAAGGGTATGGGCAAGAGTATGGGATTGATTATGAAGAAACTTTTGCTCCTGTAGCCCGAATGGTTACAGTTAGGTGTCTTATCACTATTGCATCTATCAAAAATTGGAATATCTTTCAAATGGATGTGAAAAATGCCTTTTTAAATGGTGATCTTAATGAAAAAGTGTATATGGATGCTCCACCTGGCATGGAGATCCCTAAAGATAAAGTCATTCGTCTTCGAAAGGCCCTTTATGGTTTGAAACAGGCCCCCAAAGCCTGGTATGACAGATTTACCAGTGTAATGCTGGAAAATGGCTTTTCCTCATGTTATACTGACACTGCTTTATTTACTAGAAAATTTAAGGCAGGGATTGTAATATTATTACTATATGTTGATGACATGTTAATTACAGGTAATGATGTTCAAGGAGTCAAGGGTATTAAGTAAGTCTTGACTTCAAAAATTGAGATGTCAGACTTGGGTTTTCTGACATATTTTCTTGGAATTGAGGTTGCTTATTCGCAACGTGGTTATTTTTTGTCTCAATCTAAACTTGCTTGTGAGATTATTGACAGATCAGGAATTTCTGATGACAAAGTATGTGAAACTCCTGAAGTTGTGGGAGCAAAAATAAAGATTGACGATGGTGTTCCTTTAACCGATCCTACCCCTTACAGGCAGCTGGTAGGTTCGTTAATGTATCTTAGCATTAGTAGACCTGACTTATCACATGCTATAAACATCGCCAGTCAGTTTCAGCACGCTCCCACAACCGTTCATATGAGTGTTGTTCTTCGCATCGTCAGATATTTGAAGGGAACGGTAAATAAGGGAGTATTCCTATCCTCTTCTTCTGAATTAAAATTGCTTGCTTATACTGACTCAGATTGGGGAGGTGACCCTAGTAACCGTCACTCCACCACTGGTTTTTGTATTTTCTTAGGAGAATCTTTGATCTCATGGCGATGTAAAAAGCAACAGAAGGTCTCTCTATCATCCACTGAAGCCGAATACAGAGCCATGGCATCTACCACCATGGAAATAGTATGGATTCGACGTCTTTTGGAAGATATGGGAGTAGTTGTCAAAGAACCAACAAAACTTTGTTGTGACAATAAAAGTGCAATCTACATTGCCAAGAACCACACATTTCACGAGCGAACAAAGCATATAGAGATGGACTGCCATTATGTCAGGGAAGAATACTTGAAGAAGGTCATTGATCTACCATACGTGACGTCTGAGTATCAACTTGCGGACTTCTTCACAAAAGCTCTTTGTTCGCCTAGATTCCATTTCCTTCTTGACAAACTTGCGGTTATCACACCGTAAGTTTGAGGGGGGGTGTTAAAATGTATACTCAAAAACATTATTGTAAGTATAAATATATATACTTATAAACATAGAGATATGTATACATATGTTATATGTATACGTATCTCTATATATAAGTATATATATTTATACATTTTTTCCTTTTTACCCGAAAAGGGTATTTTAGTCCTTTTACATTTTGCGCATATTCTATTTGGAATATGTTGTATATTTTCCTTTATTTTTTATTTCTTTTATTTTTTATTTTTCTCCTTTTTGTAATTTCAAAAAGGTACCTTGGGGGTCTCCCCAATGTAGTCGTTGGGGAGCCCCCAACGGTCACAATTGTGACCGTTGGGAGCTCCCCAACGACTCCTTTGGGGAGCCCCCCTTGCACCTCTCATTTCTTGTATAAATAGGGGTGTTCCCCCTTGTAATTCCCTAAGCTTGAGAGTCTCAAGCATTTGCTTTTATATATTGAAATACATGCATTATTGCATGTTTATTATTTATACGCTTTTTGCGTATTTTGTTCAAGTGTTGTGAGAGTGCTTTCGTGCACTTCTTTTATAAGGTTTTTATGCTTGTTTATGTATTGTCTCTTCGTAGACAAATTCACAGTTCTCCATTATCAATTTTCATTTTAACATTGACTACTTTTGGAGTGTCCACTTTCTTATCGTCTATAATGTCAGACCTGGAAACAATATCAAAAGCAAATTTAGATTGAGATATCAAATACCCAATAGAGAAATAAGCAACTTCAATTCCTAAAAAATGTCTTAATAATCCTAAGTCAAACATTTCAAAATGAGTTTTAAGAATAGTTTTGATATCGGCGATCCCCTGTTTGTAGCCTTCGTGATGATCATATCATCCACATAAAGGAGAAGGATGATGATACTTGCATCAGATTTCTTAATAAACAAAGCAGTGTCAGTGAAACAAGAATGAAATTCAATATCAATCATAACATGACTAAATCTATCGTACCAAGCTTTTGGTGACTGTTTAAGGCCATAAAGGGCCTTTTCAAGACGAAGAGTTTTACCCTTAGGGATACTAACATCAGGCGGGGGGGCGTCCATGTAAACTTCTTCAACGAGATTTTCATTCAAAAAAGCATTTTTCACATTCATTTGAAATATAGATCATTTTCTAATAGAAGCCAAGGCAATTAGAGTTCTAACAGTGGTCATACGAGCCACAAGGGCAAAGATTTCTTCATAGTCAATGTCATATTCTTAAGCATAACCTTTTCCCACTAGTCGGGCATTATACATTTCCAGGGTTCCATCACTTTTGGTTTTGACTTTATAGACCCACCGACAGCCTATTGGTTTCTTTCCTAGAGGAATGTCTTGAATAGACCTGGCATTTTCTAATGCATCCAGTGTTGTTTTCATGGCTTCAATCAATTCTATATGATTTTTTGCCTCAAAATAGAATGAGGGTTCAACATAAGATTGTATTAATGAAATAGCTTCCCTATACGTGGGAGAAAAAGATTCGTAAGACACAAATTTTTTCGGGGGTCTAGAGATTCTAAAAGTCCTTTTGGGGAGAACTTTAGAATACTTTTCTAGTGCACATGGAGGGTTTTGCTCGCCATCTCTTCGTCTTGAATATGGTAGACCAACATCCTTGTAGTTTTGGTTTTTGTTATCAATATCATTGTTAAAGGTAATAGGACTTTGATCATTGTCAAAGTTACACTCAAAATCCCATTCACTAGATTTTGAAGTTAAATCAATTAAAAAGGAATATTCAGTAATATCCTTGGATTTTTCACTTTCAAAAACACTTTCTTTTTCTAAAAAAAATACATTTCTTGATACATATAATTTTTCATTTTGAAGATCAAAGCACATGTAGCCTTTTTTATTTTCAGCATATCCTAAAAAGGCACATGGGATTGCACGAGGAGAAAAATTATCATTTTTATTTGTAAATACAAAACATTTGCAGCCAAAGACTCTTAATCTAAAATAATCAGGAGATAAATTGAGAAGTTTTTCTATTGGAGATATATTCCTTAATGAGGAAGATGACATTTTATTAATGAGATAGGTGGTAGTTAAAGCAGCCTCAGCCCAAAACCCTTTTAGAACGTGACTTGTAATTAGTAAGGTCCTATTAGTTTCCATAATGTGCTGATGCTTACGTTCAGCAAGACCATTCTGTTGTGGAGTGTGGGCATAATCGTTGATGTGTAATGCCATATAGATTAAGATAGTCTTTGAATTCTTTAGACATAAATTCTCCTCCTGAATCAGTGCGAAAAATGGAAATATTACTTTGAAATTTGTTTGTAACCATCTTATGAAATATTTAAAAGTAAGTAAAAACTTTGGATTTATGTTTAACAAAATAAATCCAAGTGTGTCTAGAAAAATCATCAACAAAGATGACATAATACGCATAACCGCCTTTAGAGATAATTGGTGCAGGTCCCCAAATATCTGAATATATTAACTCAAGAGGTTTTGTAGAGACAAAAGTTCTATTAGAAAAAGTTAATCTTTTCATTTTACCAATAATGCAGTCTTTACAAGAAAGACTTTCAGAATTACAAAATTTTCCCAAATTTGAAAAGTATTGAATTGTAGACATATGAGGATGGCCAAGTCTTTTATGCTATAACTTTGTTTCTAATTTCTGAACATTTAAGCAAAATACATTCTTGGGTAATTCCAAAAAGTTCATGTAATATAATCCGCCTTCTCTATGGCCTTCCCCAATCAGCTTCCCTGACTGGCGATCCTATATCCAACAACCATCAGAAGAGAAGAAGATATTACATCCATAATCAGATATTTGTGACACAGATAAGAGATTCAAATTTAGTTTATGAACATATCTAACCTCTGGAATACAAAGATTTTTGGATTTTTGAAAACTTTCAAAACATCCTACTCATTTTATTTCAAGAGATGTTCCATCTGCTGTAAAAACCTTTGATATACTTGAGTTGTTTTCAATGCATTCAGATAGACTTTTGTCATTTGGTGTCATGTAAAATGAGGCACCAGAATCTGAAAGCCAAGAAAAGTTACCTAGACCGAAAACATATGTGATTATCGCTCCCGTTGAGGCTTCAGTTGAAGAGGATACCCCTTTGAGAAGAGGTTGAAGGATCTCCATTAGTTGAGCCATAGATACAGGTGCATCTTGATCTTTTAGCTCGATTTCAATAGATGTGGCCCTCTTTTCGTCTCTTCTTTTTAACTTTGGACATTGAGGCCTATAATGCCCCGGTTCATGGCAGTGATGACAAATTACTTTTCTTTTGTCAAACTCACCACTCTGTCTTCCAAAATGAGGCGGCTTATAAGTGCGAGTATGATTTCCTGGTCTAGACACTGCTAGAACAGAATCATAATCAACTTTTGAAATACTCTTTCTGAGTCGATTTTCCTTCATAGTAAGTTCTTCAATAGTATCCACAACAATAGGAATTTTTCCACAATAAAGAAGGGTCGATTTGGTGGATTCAAATTCTGACCTTAAACCATTCACAAATTAGTAAAAGTGTTTCATATCAAGTTGCTTTTGGCGAAGCTCGATATCCTCGGCACAATGTTATTTTGGCTATAAAAGCACCAATTCTTCCCAAAGTTCGGACAACTCATTGTAATATTCACGAATGGATGTTTTTTTGAGTCATTGTCCGAACATTTTCTTGTAGATTGCACACATGTGCAATATCTTTAAGGGAATACATATTTTTAACGTATTCTCATACCTTTACGGCATGTTCAAATTTAGCGAAGCTAGAGCATTTTTTAATATCTACGTTATTAATAAGCATGACATAATTTTTGCATGCCATATCCTCCACTCTTTTCATTTCTTTTCATATGAGGCTAAAGCCTTGATCTTCTCCTCTTCCGTTAGAGGAACTTCCTTGTGACTTTCTTTCTTGGTGAGGGATAGTTTAGGTTCCGAATCAGAACCATCCACTATTCCCCATAAACCTTTTCCCCATATGTGGTGCTTCATAATTGAAGCCCACATTACATAATTAGTATCATTTAACTTCATGGGTATGATGGTGATCTTATCATTGTTATCCATCTTTGTGAAGAAAATAGGAGAAGAAAAAGAGAGTAGAGAAAAGAGAAGGGAGAGAGAATACAATACAATTTTGTAGCTCAAGTCCTCCTTTCTTCAAACGAATCTTCGTGTAGCCAAAAATAAAGTGATAAAACACTTTTTGGCAAGTGATAAAACACTCTTTGCCAAGTGATGAAACACTTTTTGCAAGAATAAGGTGATAACATACCTTTGCAAGTAAAGCACGAAAATCGAGGCAGGAGCTTTTCAAGATCTAAAAATTCCTTTGCTATGATACCATATAATGAAATGGTGGTCTTCCACTAATGCACTTAAATCACTCAAAAAAAGTGTCTAAAAGACACTTTAGACAAGACCCACAAAAGGGTATAAATGAAATAACATAAAAGGAAATAATAAAACTTTATTAATAACAAGAAAAATGCTTAACAAGCATTGAGAGTGATTTTACATGAGGGGATGCACCCCTATTTATACAAGTGAGAAGGGATTAGAGGAGAGCGCTTAAGGAGCTCTCCTTGTAGCCGTTGGACCTAGTCCAATGGCTAGAATTCTAGCCGTTGGACTAGGTCCAACGACTATGCATATGGTCAAGTTCCAATTGGAACTTGACCAATAGTTATTATCTAGTTTCATGAGAACTAGATAATAAATAAATAAATAAATAAAAGAAAATGAAAGAAAAAAATAAAAATTATATTTACAAAAATATATATAATAAAATATATATAATAATTATATATATGTATTTTACATTTTAACAGTACACACAGCTAGTTAATTTCAGCACGCTCTCATTTTTGTTCACATGAGAGCAGTCTTGCATATTATTAAATATATTAAGACCTCTCTTTCTCGAGGCATCTTTATGTATGCTTCTTCTACATTAGATTTAATTACTTATGTTGATGTTGATTGGGGAGGTGATCCAAATAACAGACACTAAACCACTGGTTTTTGTGTTTTTCTAGGTGAATCTCTGATTTCGTGATGATGTAAGAGGCAGCAGAAGGTTTTACTTTTGTCAACTGAAACTAAGTATCGAGCCATGGCAACCACCACGATTGAGGTGGTGTGGCTCAAGAGAATGCTGGCAAATATTGGAGTTCAAGTGACCAACGCATCATACATGTGTTGTAACAATAAAAGTGCAATTTACATTGCCAGCAACCGCATTTTTCACGAACACACCAAGCACATAAAAATGGATTGTCACTATGTTCGAGAGGAGTATCTACACAAGACTATTGATCTGTCTTATGTTACTTCAGAATACCAGCTAGCAGATTTCTTCATCAAACCTCTCGTTGCTCCTAGGTTTCATTTCCTTTTAGACAAACTTTAAATTGTTACACCGTAAGTTTGAGGGAGAGTGTTAAATTATATATATATATATATATATATATATATATATATATTCTTTTGATGTATATATTTTTTATTTCTTTATTTTTCCTTTCTTTTTATTTTATTCTATTTAGTTCTCTTTGAACTAGAACTTTGTTCTAGTTCACTTTTGAACTAGAGTTTGACTAGTCAAAAGAGCTGTTGGAGCATGCTCCAACTACTCTTTTTGTGACCACAGCTCTTTTGAGCTATCCTTCTCTCTTTTCTTTTGTATATAAATAGGGGTGATCCCCTCCCATTGTATTCAAGAATGCTTCTCGCATTTTTGTGAGGTTTCAATAAATTATTATTTTTACATATTATGGCTTTTGTGATTGTGCACCTTGCAGCCCTTAGGTGGCATTGTATTTGTGCACACTTAGTTTCATTTCAAATGCCACATCAATACTGAAACTAGCATTTATATTCTATGCATGATCACCTATGACAGTCTTATTTTTCTTTAGGCCCATGGCCTAGGTCTCTTGCCCATGTAGTATGCTGGTTCTCACAGCAGAAAGTGATGGTCGCCTTTCGTTTCTAACATTGGTGCAGATCAACGTAGGTGGGTTTCCTTGATAGCAGTTCACTTTAATCCTTCCATATGGATCCTATAGCCCTTTAACACTTTCGCTTTTAGGTCTCCTAGTTACATGTGTGAACTATCCTAAATAACAGCATTGCTTGCATATCCACTTTTTAGTGGATCATCCCACTCGAAACCCGCTTTTACCTGAGCATCAAGTGATACCAGAAAGATAGTCATGTCTGGTGCCACTTTATCTGGTTACATGAAATGTTTAACTCATGGACCAACTATACAACAACAACAACAACAACAACAACTACGCCTTCATCCCAAAACAATTGGGGTCAGCGATATGAACCAAAAAAGAAATTCATTTTGGGTCTTCCACATCTTCCACATGAATCCTTTTCCTCCAATCATTTCTATCCAACGCCATGTCCTCGGTGAGGTTCAAAGCATTCATATCCTTTCCTATCATCTCCATCCAAGTCTTCCTAGGCCTACCCCGACCTCTTTTAACTAATATATTTTCCCATTTCTCCAACCTTCTAACTGGAGCATCATTAGGCCTTCGCCGAATATGTCCAAACCACCGTAAACGATTCTCTCGCATCTTATTTTCAATAGGTGCAACACCTACCTTCTTACGTATCTCTTCGTTCCGAATCTTATCTTTTATTGTATTTCCACACATCCATCTAAGCATCCGCATCTCAGCTACACTCATTTTTTGAATATGATGTCTCTTGGCAGCCCAACAGTACCATATAGTAAAGCGGGTCTAATAGTCGTCTTATAAAACTTTCCCTTCAACCGCAATGGCATTCTACGATCGCACAGCACTCCAGTAGCACTTTTCCATTTCATCCACCCAACCTTTATCCTATGATTTACATCTCCATCAATTTCTCCATACTTTTGAATGATGGATCCCAAATATTTGAAATAATCATTCACCGGTATATCTTGCTCACCAAGCTTCACTACACTCCCATCACTACTTCGTTGCTTACTAAACCGACATTCCATATATTCAGTCTTACTCTTACTCAACTTAAAACCTCTAGCTTCCAATGTCTGTCTCCATAATTCTAACTTAGCATTAACCCCAGCTCTAGACTCATCAATCAAAACAATATCATCAGCAAACAACATACACCACGGTACATTTTCTTGAATTGATCTCGTAAGCTCATCCATCACTATCGCAAATAGGAAAGGGCTTAAAGCAGATCCTTGATGTAACCCAACCGTTATCAGGAAATTGGTTGTCACCCCTCCACAAGTGCGGACATTGGTTACTACTCCTTCATACATATCTTTAATTATACTAATGTACTTGAGAGAAACACCTTTCTTCATCATTGTCCACCGGAGAACGTCCCTAGGTACTCTATCGTATGCCTTCTCTAAATCAATAAAAACCATATGCAAATCTTTGTTCCTCTCTCTATATCTTTCAATAAGTTGTCTAATAAGATGTATAGCTTCCATAGTTGATCTTCCAGGCATAAAACCAAATTGATTCTCCGATATCATGACAACCTTCCTCAACCTAGACTCAATCACCCTCTCCCAAAGTTTCATAGTATGACTCATGAGTTTTATACCACGATAGTTTGTGCAATCTTGTATATCACCGTTATTCTTATATAAAGGCACCAAAGTACTCTTCCTCCACTCATTAGGCATCTTATTTGTTCGCCAAATCAAGTTAAAAAGATTTGTCAACCATTCTAAACCTTTCTCTCCCAAGCATTTCCAAGCCTCGATAGGTATACCATCTGGGCCAACTGCCCTTCTTGATTTCATTTTCTTCAAAGCCTCTGCAATTTCTTTCTTTTGAATCTTGCGCATGAAGTCACGATTTATCTCATGAAAAGGAATGGAGAAGTCTCCAAGATCTTGAGCATGACTATCATTAAATAGCTTATCAAAATAATCTTTCCATCTCTCCTTAATCTCCTCATCTTTGACTAAAACCCTTTGCGTTTCATCTTTGATACATCTAAGCATACCCAAATCCTTCGATTTCCTATCTCTCATCTTTGCAAGCCTATAAATATCCTTCTCGCCTTCTTTGGTATCCAACTTGTCATAAACCTCCTTATATACCTTAGCCCTCGCGTTTCGAACAACTTTTTTTAGCTTCCTTCTTTGCTATCATATACTTCTCCAAATTCTCATTATCACGACTCTTACTTAGATTTCTATAACACTCTCTTTTAACCTTAATAGCTAATTTGACATCCTCGTTCCACCATGATGTATCCTTACCTAGTGGTGCACCGCCTTTAGACTCACCCAATACCTCCTTAGCTACTTTTCTCATACCACCCACTATCTTATTCCACATTGATTCTGAATCCTCCTCGAGACACCAATCAACTTCCTTAACTACCTGCTCTACAAACATTCCTTGTTTAGCTCCTTTCAGTGCCCACCACTTAATTCTAGGATCTATCCTATGTCTATCCTTTTTGCGGCATTGTCTAATTCTAAGATCTAAAATTAAGACTCTATGTTGTGTAGCTACACTTTCTCCTGGTATAACCTTACAATCGATGCAACAACCCCTATCTCTCTTTCTAAGTAGGAAAAAATCTATCTGACTCGTATTAACCCCACTTTTAAATGTTACTAGGTGAGACTCCCTCTTCCTAAACCAAGTGTTTGCTAAGATCATATCATAGGACCAACAAAAATCTAAAATCCTTTCTCCACTTTCATTTCTTTCTCCTATACCATAGCCTCCATGGATATTCTCAAATCCATCCCTACTAATGCCTACATGTCCATTAAGGTCACCGCCGATGAAAAGCTTTTCTCCATAAGATGTCTCTTGTACTACTCCATCTAAATCTTCCCAAAATTGATGCTTAATGGAATCATCTAAACCTACTTGAGGTGCATAAACACTAATAATATTAATAATATCCGTACCTAATACTAATTTAATAAGTAAAATTCTATCACCCTTCCTACGGACCTCAACTACATTATCTATAAACTGACGACTCATAACAATCCCTACTCCATTCCTATTCCTATTTATTCCTGTATACCAAATCTTATATCCCCAAGGTTCTATCACTTTAGCTTTCTCACCTACCCATTTGGTCTCTTGAAGACATAAAATATCAATCTTTCTCCTACACATAACATCTACTAACTCTACCAACTTACCAGTTAAAGACCCTATGTTCCAAGTGGTTAACCTAATTTTATGGTCTTGGACTAACTTCTTTACCCCCACCCGTCCAACAAAGTGAGGGAACCCTTGCCTATTTGACACCACACCCGGGCGCCGGTGTGACGCGTCGCTTCTGGGCGACAAGCGACGACCAACTATGACTTCTTAAAACCAGAACTCATGAGGTCTTCCAGCTAACTCATTTTCCATAGCATTTGTTAGTTAATTAATCTTAAACAAATTCTTTGATCTTGATTACAGTTGCTGAAAAATGACTGATCCCCTTAAAAGAAATAATACTGAAACTGGACCCACCAATTTAATTTGGATGTGTTTCACACATGTTAAGTTGTATATATATATATATATATATATATATATATATATATTCTGTTTTTTGTATTTTATTTTGTTTCAGGGCATTTTAGTCAAAAGCCAATAGAGAAGTTGGGAGCTCCACAATGGCTATATCTCACAACGGCTCTATGAGCCTCTCTTTTGTGTATAAATACTAAATAGAGGGCTTTCCCTCTTGTATGGTTAAGCTCTCTCAAGCATTTATTACCTAATAAAAGATCTATATTTTTTACTTGTATTTTTGCCCCTTAGTGGGTTGAGTGAATGTGTTTGTATATTGACCCATAAGTGGTCCTTGTTCTTGTGTAATAACCCAAAAATTTTGAGTAATTTTATGCATTTTGGGTCCAAGATCCATTACCGGATCCAAAAGAATATATATATAATAAAAGATTTGGGTAATTGGGGTTGGACCCAAATAGATCCAACATGTGGATCCACTATCCACTTCAGACCCGGATCCACGTTCCTTGTGGATCCAGCATCAGAGAATCAACCCAGATCCACTTGGATCCCTCAGTTTGGGCTGACCCGGATCCGCCTCTCACTTGGGACCCGGATCCACTTTGATAGTGGATCCAGCATCACGGGTCGCAGGACCCGGACCCGAGCAAAGAGTTTGCATATTTATAAAAGCACGAATCGTGCCTAGGGCACGATTCCTACAAACAAGATCAAGAAGAGGGGAAGGTTACGGAAGGCCGTAACCGACTCCCTCCACCTTTCGCGGAGGGAGGGCCTTCGTTCGAAAAAAGGGAGAGGGTCTCGCCCTCTTTCTCTCACGCTCTCATCTCTTTTCCTCCTCTCGGCTCTTCCATCCCACCTCGCTGGAGCCCTTCTCCTCGCTGTCGACGATCTTGCGCTTGCCTGCAGAAGCACCGACGCCGGAGGAAGCCGACCACCTGCAACTGTTGTTACCGACACCTCCAACGATTTTTCATCCGAAAAGAGGTAGGATCCCGTGCTTTTTTTTGTAGGTATCGAGTGACATTGGTTTGTGATTGGGTTTGTCACGGGAAGGGAACCGAGTGTCTGACGCAATTCTTGGCTGCCGAAGACCCCAAATCTATGAGTTGAGGGTTTCGGTAGCTACGAGATCCGAGCCGTAAGAACCATGGAAGTATTTCTTGATCGGTGGGGCTTGGGTTTGCATACTATGTTGGATATCTGAGAAACCCCGAATCCATCTTCTAATTTGGGGATTTCTGGTGTTGTGGGAAGAAACCACAACTGATCTTGCAAATTGGGGATTTCTGGTGTTGTGGAAAGAAACCACAATTGACCTTGCAAATTGGGGATTTTCAGTGGACCTGCAACTGTATTCGATTAATGAGTGTTGGTATTTTTCTCGAACTTCCAAATGAGAGCATTTTGATTTTTCTCTTAGGGTCAGATGTTCAGAAATCTTGGAATCAAATGTACCTGTCTGATTGCCCCGTGTTGGGGTTACGGTTGAATACTTGATGTTAGCAGATTCGGGTTCGATTTACGCTGAGAAACGCAGTATGCCTATGTTAAATCATGTTATCGGATTTTGTATATGCTTCCTTTAACAGTACATTAGCATGTTTATTTAAATTTCGGATTAGCCACCTATGTATGTTTCATTTAGCCAAACCTACTAATGTTAAGTTAATCTTTGTTAGCCAAATGGGTCTGTTGTTAGCCTATTGTGCATCGGTATCATTTATGTTCATTTTAACACCTGTTAGTAGATCTTTTGTGTATGTTTCATTAAATAGTACATAGTATGTTTATGTAACCTCTTGTTAGCCTAATCTGGGTTTGACTCATTTAGTAAAACATACCTTGTTTTAGGTGAATTTCTGTTAGCCGAATGGGTCTATTCATTCTGAAAATTATAAACCGGCTTATGTTAGTAGGTTGAGTCTGGTTCATTATGTACAATATGGCCGTGAAGTTTACACACCACACTAAGTAGTTGACAAGGGAAAATGAGGATACATATCTGACTTGGAGATTTAAATATGGCAAATGCCACAAACATAAAAACAATCTAAACCTATGGTTTATATGATGGTTGTCGACATTTTAAATACTTGAGTAATATGTTAATTTCGTGGATTGTATCAAATTTTTTTTCCTGTTAGTTGGTTGATTGTGATTAGATTTGATTATACGGTATCTAGAGTTCTGTAATCAAATCTGATTTCTATATTGTTATGTTGACTGATATCCAAGATAACTATGTCATTTTACTGCCTATATCAAATCTGTTTCAATGTGGGTTTAACAACTGATATCAAATCTGAATACATGTGATCATGTATAATCCTATACAAGTTGTATGCATGATATTGTGTGAAAAAAAAAATGTTGCAGTCTTATAAGCTTCTTCCTTATAAATTCTTACACTGCTTTTTGTCACAAAATGTGGGATGTGAATTGCTCGTATACAGCAAGTTATCTGTGTTTGAGGAATGAGAATGTTATGTTAGTTTCAAATATATGAAGGTGCACTTAGTGACATATAGAAATGTGCTTTGCCTAAAGGGGCAATATGAATGGATTACCCGATGCGGGTACTTAGACTATTAGCTTGTGCTATGGTAATCAAATGATGAAAACTTAATTGTAAATGTTGTGTGCTTGACTGGTTTAAAGGCACCAGAACATTTTAAGTGGGTTTATGAAATCAATATTACAAAGGATTGAGACTATTTTATAAACCTTGGTAAAATGACTAAGGTTGTGATCAACTATGTCACATGGGTGCGGGTGCGGGCGCGGGTGCGGGTGCGGGGATTCGGCACTTCCAAAAAACCCGGGTGCGGGGGTGCGGCAGGGGCAAAAATGTAATATATATATATATAACTAAATAAAGGGGGTCAGGGGAATAGGCGGGGGTTTTTTTTTCCAGCTGTCAGTTGCTGTCAGCAGCTGACAGACAGCTGCTGTCAGCACAGCTGCTGTCAGCACAGCTGCTGTCAGCAGCTGACAGCATTAATGGACCTTAATGATCCTGTCAGCTGCATAATTTTTTAAAAAAAAAAATCGTAAGCCCATTTGGGCAAAATTTTTTTTTTTTTAAAATGGACCTTAATGATCCTGGGTGCGGTCAACGCACCCAGGATCGGGTTGACCGCACCCGGTGCGGCACCCGCACCCGCGTCGAGTCGCGTCGACGCGGGTGCAGTACCCTCCTAGCCGAATCCCTGTGACATAGGTGATCAACTGCTAAGGTAGTAGGAGGAAGTGGGGAAATGCCCTGAACTTCGGAACAATAATTAAACAATGAAACAAGTTTTTGAGGCTTACCTTTGAGAGGGTAGGTGTTACAAAACTTCGAAGACTTGTTTTGTGTTTCGAGCGTGAAGCGACTCGTTGGTCCCCGTCCTCGGAGTTAGAGACCAGGACTACCTATGTGTCATAGGTGATAATTTCATGTCTTCTACAGAAGTTAGGGATGCATCCTGTTTTGAGTTGAGCCCTTGGGAGATTCTCTCGGCTATTAGTCGCTCCCTTGGGGATTCAGTCTCAGTTAGAATGTTTGGGTTAATAAAATACTCTTGAATAATACACCTTCGAACGTTCTCTTCTGCGATGGTCACCTGTGCCCGTGTGTACCCGCGGGGTAAGATAATTTAAACACAATTTTAGAGCAGTTAGGTAACACAGTGAGTGAAAATACTGGAGGTATGTGTTTATGTTCTTTAACATGCTTTATATTCTGAGCTTGTGACGATATAAAATTGTGAAATGTGTAGATATAAGGTAGTTGAAGAATTATCTGAGAGTTGTACATGTTATTGTTATGACTGTTGCAATACCCATTCACTTGCTTATTAATGTTGCACACGATGCTTTACCTGCTCAGTTATGGTTGTTGGATAACTATTTACATGCTCACGTATATGAGTGTTGGTTTCTATGGCATAAACTGCTTACTTTAAACATATATTGAGAATCACCTTTGACACCCGCATCACATGCTAGATTCATGATATACCTGCATTGAAAGTTACAGTTTTCCTACTTAGACGTGATAGTCTAATTCCTATAACTTTTACTATTTTCAGGTAAACGAGTAGACTTATGAGCGGTTGCGGGATGAGGTATTGGATCGAGATTGTTGATTTATTGTTCCAGTGATTCCTTGGGTTTATGGTAATTTAAATGTTCATATCATAATGAAATGAAATAATGTGTTGAGTTTTCTCTCAAATGTAATGTTCTAAAATGCTTAACCCTATATTGCTTATTATTTCCGTTGTTATAAAAAAAATCCACATAAATCTGGGTTAAAATTTTGAGGCGTTACAAATGGTATCAGAGTCATTGGAACACTAAATCAAAGATCGCGGTCATGTCACACCCTGCAAGAGCGCTGTAAGTATAAATTTATTTTATTTTGTTATTGTTCGTGTTACTGGTATTTTTTATTATGATACTTATATTAGCATATAGGTGATTTCACGCCTACATAGTTTCATATTGTAGATGATTGCATATAGATGATTGTCTGAAAGAATCTATTATAATGGCATAGCATGATTGATGTGTGTATCATGAATATTCAACTAAATCTCTTAGTAGACATGTGCGTGTGTTTCACGCCGAAATCATCGATTGTGATATGATGTTAGAGTTATCAAAGCACATGAAATGATGAAATAATCTGAATGTCTTAAATGCATATGTGATTTAAATCATGTGTGCATAACTCGAACTACGTAGAAGTTACGTATCTTGAGGTTAGTTAATCCTTGGTATATACGGGATCACATTGTATAAAACTCATGTTTTGGTTACACCTGTTTCGAGGTTAAATTTGGAAAATGCAATGTTTCTAGTGGCAATGAGATGATGCATAGGATAATATGCTTTTGTACGATAGGATTGAAATGCCACGTGATTTGAAATTTTGAAAGCATGTGATATATGCTTAAGTTCAATAGGGAACTATGATTAATGGAACCTTATTGAAGAAAGGTGTGATTTTTATGACTTATGTGTCATATGAAGTGATGATGCCTATTGGTGATATGTACGTTCGTGCCAATATTGGTGGCTATTGACCTTGAAAGCGGTCATTTGTATGTATCACTATTTTGGCACAGGTTGAGGATACTTTTCTGCGAAAGATTATATGTGAGGAAGTGTATTGTCCAAGACCAGGTATACTCTCTTGAGTGGTAATTCCGTGTGAGATTGTACATTTCCCAGACCAGGTGACCCAACGCGGATCTTGTTAATCTTTAATTAATAAAGAGTCAGGGTAAATTGTGAGGATTCTCCAAGATTGATGGAGATAGCTTGTCATGAATCAATAGATTTGGCTTTTAGTTGTAACATAATATGATCGTTATTGATTTTAAATCTTGATATAATGACATGTTGGTGTCGTTTGTGGATAGAAGGGCCACTCCGTGAGAGATTCTAGCCCTTGATTTGAGGTTATGTTGGGGTCTTCTATGAAAAGATGAGGCCATTTTGAGAAATAGGAATACGTGGAGGTTATTCAAGACAAGGAAACTTAGAAATAACGAGAACAACAAACAACGACGTGATTTAGTACGGATTCTGCTATCAAAGAAATCATGTATGAATTTTGTTTAGACCGACTTTTAACTCCAAACTTCTCATAGAAACACATTGTGTTTTGTCTTGATCCTTATATGTTGGAATATATGTTATGAGCTCGCACACATACGTGCATCCTTGTCGATACCAATTCCCTCAGACTACGATCTCTACGAGAATCCTGCAATGGAATTTCGAGGGCGAAATTCTTTTTAGGGGGAGAGTTAAGCCAGGTACATGGGACCATTTGAGAATTTGGAAGAAAAGCCTGTGAAAATATTAGATCGAAGAGAGCAGGTCTTACAATCTAAGACCATTCCTTTGGTGAAGATGAGATGGCAGCATCATGGCATCGAGGAAAGCATGTGTGAGCCTGAAGCTAATATACGGGAGAAGTACCCTAATCTTTTCGAGTAAAACTTTTACAGGCAATTTCGAGGACAAAATTCTTTTTAGGGGGGTAGGATGTAATAACCCAAAAATTTTGAGTAATTTTATGCATTTTGGGTCCAAGATCCATTACCGGATCCAAAAGAATAAATATATAATAAAAGATTTGGGTAATTGGGGTTGGACCCAAATAGATCCAACCTATGGATCCACCATCCACTTCAGACCCGAATCCACGTTCCTTGTGGATCCAGCAATAGAGAATCAACCCAGATCCACTTGGATCCCTCAGTTTGGGATGACCCGGATCCGCCTCTCGCTTGGGACCCGGATCCACTTTGATAGTGGATCCAGCGTCACGGGTCGCAGGACCCGGACCCGAGCAAAGAGTTTGCATATTTATAAAAGCACGAATCGTGCCTAGGGCACGATTCTTGTAAACAAGATCAAGAAGAGGGGAAGGTTACGGAAGGTCGTAACCGACTCCATCCACCTTTCGCAGAGGGAGGGCCTTAGTTCGGTAAAAGGGAGAGGGTCTCGCCCTCTTTCTCTCACGCTCTCTCATCTCTTTTCCTCCTCTCGGCTCTTCCATCCCACCTCGCTAGAGCCCTTCTCCTCGCTGTCGACGATCTTGCGCTTGCCTGCAGAAGCACCGACGCCGGAGGAAGCCGACCACCTGCAACTGTTGTTACCGACACCTCCAACGATTTTTCATCCGAAAAGAGGTAGGATCCCGTGCTTTTTTTTTAGGTATCGAGTGACATCGGTCTATAATTGGGTTTGTCACGGGAAGGGAACCGAGTGTCTGACGCAATTCTTGGCTGCCGGAGAACCCAAATCTATGAGTTGAGGGTTTCGGTAGCTACGAGATCCGAGCCGTAAGAACCATGGAAGTATTTCTTGATCGGTGGGGCTTGGGTTTGCATACTATGTTGGATATCTGAGAAACCCCGAATCCATCTTCTAATTTGGAGATTTCTGGTGTTGTGGAAAGAAACCACAATTGACCTTGCAAATTGGGGATTTTCGGTGGACCTGCAACTGTATTCGATTAATGAGTGTTGGTATTTTTCTCGAACTTCCAAATGAGAGCATTTTGATTTTTCTCTTAGGGGCAGATGTTCAGAAATCTTGGAATCAAATGTACCTGTCTGATTGCCCTGTGTTGGGGTTACGGTTGAATACTTGATGTTAGCAGATTCGGGTTAGATTTACGCTGAGAAATGCAGTGTGCCTATGTTAAATCATGTTATCGGATTTTGTATATGCTTCCTTTAACAGTACATTAGCATGTTTACTTAAATTCCGGATTAGCCACCTATGTATGTTTCATTTAGCCCAACCTACTATGTTAAGTTAATCTTTGTTAGCCAAATGGGTTTGTTGTTAGCCTATTGTGCATCGGTATCATTTATGTTCATTTTAACACCTGTTAGTAGATCTTTTGTGTATGTTTCATTAAATAGTACATAGCATGTTTATGTAACCTCTTGTTAGCCTAATCTGGGTTTGACTCATTTAGTAAAACATACCTTGTTTTAGGTGAATTTCTGTTAGCCGAATGGGTCTATTCATTCTGAAAATTATAAACCGGCTTATGTTAGCAGGTTGAGTCTGGTTCATTATATACAATATGGCCGTGATGTTTACACACCACACTAAGTAGTTGACAAGGGAAAATGAGGATACATAACTGACTTGGAGATTTAAATATGGCAAATGCCACAAACATAAAAACAATCTAAACCTATGGTTTATATGATGGTTGTCGACATTTTAAATACTTGAGTAATATGTTAATTTCGTGGATTGTATAAAATTTGTTTTCCTGTTAGTTGGTTGACTGTGATTAGATTTGATTATATGGTATCTAGAGTTCTGTAATCAAATCTGATTTCTATATTGTTATGTTGACTGATATCCAAGATAACTATGTCATTTTACTGCCTATATCAAATCTGTTTCAATGTGGGTTTAACAACTGATATCAAATCTGAATACATGTGATCATGTATAATCTTATACAAGTTGTATGCATGATATTGTGTGAAAAAAAAATGTTGCAGTCTAATAAGCTTCTTCCTTATAAATTCTTACACTGCTTTTTGTCACAAAATGTGTGATGTGAATTGCTCGTATGCAGCACGTTATCTGTGTTTGAGGAATGAGAATGTTATGTTAGTTTCAAATATATGAAGGTGCACTTAGTGACATATAGAAATGTGTTTTGCCTAAAGGGGCAATATGAATGGATTACCCGATGCGGGTACTTAGACTATTAGCTTGTGCTATGGTAATCAAATGATGAAAACTTAATTGTAAATGTTGTGTGCTTGACTGGTTTAAAGGCACCAGAACATTTTAAGTGGGTTTATGAAATCAATATTACAAAGGATTGAGACTGTTTTATAAACTTTAGTAAAATGATTAAGGTTGTGATCAACTGCTAAGGTAGTAGGAGGAAGTGGGGAAATGCCTTGAACTTTGGAACAATAATTAAACAATGAAACAAGTTTTTGAGGCTTACCTTGGAGAGGGTAGGTGGTACAAAACTTCGAGGACTTGTTTTGTGTTTCGAGCGTGAAGCGACTCGTTGGTCCCCGTCCTCGGAGTTAGAGACCAGGACTACCTATGTGTCATAGGTGATAATTTCATGTCTTCTACAGAAGTTAGGGATGCATCCTGTTTTGAGTTGAGCCCTTGGGAGATTCTCTCGGCTATTAGTCGCTCCCTTGGGGATTCAGTCTCAGTTAGAATGTTTGGGTTAATAAAATACTCTTGAATAATACACCTCCGAACGTTCTCTTCTGCGATGGTCACCTGTGTCCGTGTGTACCCGTGGAGTAAGATAATTTAAACACAATTTTAGAGCAGTTAGGTATCACAGTGAGTGGAAATACTGGAGGTATGTGTTTATGTTCTTTAACATGCTTTATATTCTGAGCTTGTGATGATATAAAATTGTGAAATGTGTAGATATGAGGTAGTTGAAGAATTATCTGAGAGTTGTACATGTTATTGTTATAACTGTTGCAATACCCATTCACTTGCTTATTAATGTTGCACACGATGCTTTACCTGCTCAGTTATGGTTGTTGGATAACTATTTACATGCTCACGTATATGAGTGTTGGTTTCTATGGCATAAACTGCTTACTTGTTTAAACATATATTGAGAATCACCTTTGACACCCACATCACATGCTAGATTCATGATATACCTGCATTGAAAGTTACAGTTTTCCTACTTAGACGTAATAGTCTAATTCCTATAACTTTTATCATTTTCAGGTAAACGAGTAGACTTATGAGCGGTTGCGGGATGAGGCATTGGATCGAGATTGTTGATTTACTGTTCCAGTGATTCCTTGGGTTTATGGTAATTTAAATGTTCATATCATAATGAAATGAAATAATGTGTTGAGTTCTCTCTCAAATGTAATGTTCCGAAATATTTAACCCTATATTGGTTATTCTTTCCGCTATTATAAAAAAAAATTCACATAAATCTGGGTTAAAATTTCGGGGCGTTACATCTTGAGCTCTTGTAAGCCCATAAGAGGCATTCTGTTGTATCTCTTTCTTCTCTCATTACAACACCCACAGCAACACTGGCCGCTTGAACGTATTGTCTTTGCAACACCTTTCAACAATATGAAAAACTTGCAATAACCTTGGGTAGAAATGGCTTTTGAGAGAGAAGATTCTTGACTCAGTCACTTCATTCTGGCCTAACATTTTTGTGAGCACTATGGACTTCGGATTGGTGACTTGGCAGTACCCATGACAATAGAGACCAAAGAACTTTGTTTAACAAGATCTCATGTCTTGCGCATATTTTGATAAACTAATGCCCTCTGTTAGATCACCTTCATTAACATCAGCATGATTAGTTTCAGCATTTGGAAAGAGCTCCATATAGAGAAGGTAGGGCTGGTACTCTAGCATGGTGACCTTGCCTTGTTTTGGTATGATATAAACTTGAGATCAAGCCCATTTGTCTTGTCAGGAGCTTGAGCTGAGCCAAAGCCAGCCCATTTGAACTAAAAGTATAGATATGTGGGACAAAGAAAAGATCTGAAACTCACAAACCTGTTCAAATTAAAACAAAAACAAAAAAGAACGATAAAGAGAAGAAATGAAGCCCCACCTTGTATCCAAGTATGCACAGAAACTGATCCATCTACACATTTTTAATATGATATAATATCATAAAAAAGGTTATGCATATTTATCTTCAGGAGCCTGACTGAGCGAAGCTGAACAGGGCCAGCAGCTGTTGGTCAAGGAAAGCTCATGATAAAGAACTTATCACAAGTTAAACATGGGCCTACTTTGCAAGCATGAACAAGCGCATTACTGGGCCTAATCAAGCAATCTACAAGTGGCTTGATTCATTTTCCAGGCCTAACTAAAGGTAAACAAACTTAAATCTGTGAAAAGATATTCACGCATGAACACAGGCGCATGCACACGCACACGCACACACACTTTTTCTGGTATTATAAATGAAAATAAACAATCAAACATTAGAGCCAAGGTTTTTGCTTTTGCGGTGGAACCTAAAGGTCGACAATATAAAAGATTCTACTATTTAGGAAAAGAAGGCTTACTCTCTGAGATCTGGGGGGCAGTTCTTTGACTTGACCTTGAATACTGGCCTTTTTCCTTCTAAAGCAATCATTTTTAAAGCTTCTTCTGAAGACTTTGGGTGAAATGCAGGCACTCCTTCCAACATCTAATAGGCAACAAAAAGCACATTAAGACTACAACAATATGTGACAAGAATAGACCATTAGAATCAAGTAAAATGCCATTCACTGAAGTACATGATGTAGAATGATCCCTGAATGAGTCTTTCTCAAATTAGAATTTCTTGTAAACTCAAATAGTATAACTTAAAGATACTGATGAAGGATACTTCATGAGAAAAGTTGAGAGCACGCTTGATTCCTCTAGTATATCTTATGCATTTTACTGGAGAAAAATGTTACAGCACCTAGGAGAAGACTGTTACTCAGTGAAAAGGGTGCTTTTGAGGTAAATTTTCTTGGTGAATTTTTTGCAGTACTTGATTTGTGTTGGCAAATGTATGGGGCCCAATGATCCACAATGAAATTTTCTTGTCTGCTGCAATCAAATGCCACTTAAAATCAAGGGTTGTTTGCAGCAGGCTTTAGATGATATCTTAAAACTAGTTCAATGTTCTTTGCACTTTCTTCTCTTGTTAAGGTGGCTGTCTTATCAGCCTTCATCAGAACATGCCCAGAACCTAGAGGCAATGATTATAGCAAAGGGATTAGAGCAGGGAGGAAGCCAGCAGCAGGAGTTCCACTTGCCACAAAAATATAATATGTTTAATATCTATACTAATTGTCATACATGCACGTGTGCAAGTGAGTAGATAGATAGATGGAACTGTTTTGGACATTAACAAGATCATAGACAGTTATTGCTCCCAACAAATTGTACAGTTCTGTGATGGAGCCATGCAAACTTTCACATAGCAACCACCTCTCACAAACAAGGGCCACAAGGTCTACAGGACTTGCCTGAAAACCATGAATTAGATCACAGGTTGCTTGCTGGAATCAGCAATCCTGATCTATCCTATCATACTGTGGTCACTATTCATCTAGCGACTTGCAAGCCAATCACCTGTGACTGTTGATTCAGAAAAGACTGTCTAGATTTAAAAAGTCAAAATGGATAAGTTGGAAATCGATAAGCATAGTATGATGAAATTATGAGTTAGAGACAAGGATTGTGATATGTAAAGTTCCCATATATGTCTAAATATAAAACAGAAGCAAAAGTAACATTTTCAGAGAAGATAATCATATTGAACAAACCTCAGAGAGAATGAGACCAAATGAGAATGCATCAGCACTTCTATCAAAGACTTCACCTTTGTAAATCTCTGGCGCAATGTACAGACCTATCACAGACAGAGAAAGTCATATATATAAAGAGAGAAAGGACATGCTATGTTCTCTTAATAGAGACAATGACAAATGGCCAAATTATAACAACATTATATATCATGCTAACAAGTTAATATATTGTAAAACCTGCCATTTTTGCTCTTTCTGAAATGCAACAAGTTTCCAAAATTCTTGTAAGGTTTACAGGAAAAGATTTCACTTCAAGAATTTATTCATAACTAGAAAAAAAAATGTTTGACAAAAACGCAGCTGCAATCTGAGAAGCTTGCTACCATAATGCATCAAATAATATAGAAGATAGCAATCAATATAAAAAATCACAAATAGTACATCTCCAAGAAAATAAAGCAATATTGAGAAGTAGGTCCTGCCAATCAGTCAGGATACCTGCATCTATTTTGTCTAAGACGTGAAACAATGATATTCATAACATGAACCAGAAACTTGTTTGATTCATAAGGATCCTAATCAGTTTAAAGATTCATACAGAAGCAGATATTTGAAAAATAGCATGTTGTTGACCAGAAAATTGGCTCTAACAAAATATTTCTTTTCTTCACCATATTTCTTATCAATCTGATTAATATGAATGTTTTTGGACCATGAGATTGGAAAGTGGAAATGATACTCCATCATCACCTAAGTTTAACTCAGTCTTTGTAACGAAAAAAAAAAATTGTTTTGGTTCGGGCCGGATCCGGACCCGACCCAGACCACCGCCCCTCGCTGTCTTTTAAGACAGTGAGGCAGGCGGGAGGAGGGTTATGAAACCCCCTCACCGCCTCTCGCCCTCTCGTCTCTTCCCGACTCTCTCTCTCGCTCATCCACCGCCATCGACGCCGGTGACTCTCGACAGCCCGCCGCCACCGACATCGGTGACCCCTCCTTTCTTTCCGGCATGCTCCTTTTCGGCGAGCTTCCTCCGAATACCCCCTGGTACGCCACCACTTCCCCTTTTCTCCTCTTTTCCCTCTCAGTTTCTTCTCTCTCTCCCTAACTTCTCTGTGTGGCCACAGGAGGGGTCAAACCCCCTCCCTGTGCCCCCTTTTAGCAAGGGAGGAGCACGACACCCCCGTCCTTGCTTCCGTTACGGTAGGGGAGGGGCCGAGCCCCTCCTCCCTATTGTCTACTACGGCAGGGGAGAGGCCGAGCCCCTCCTCCCTACCCCCTTTTTGATGTGCCAGCAGAGGCCGATGGCCCCTACCTTTTTGTTTGCTAGCAGGGGCCGATGGCCCCTGCCTTTTTGATGTGCTAGCAGGGGTCGATGGCCCCTGCCTTTTTGTTGTGCCAGCAGGGGCCATCGGCCCCTGCCTTTTTGTTTGCCAGCAGGGGCCGATGGCCCCTGCCTTTTTGTCTGCCAGCAGGGGTCGATGGCCCCTGCCTTTTTGTCTGCCAGCAAGGGCCATAGGCCCCTGCCTTGCTGTTTGCCAACAGGGGCCATCGGCCCCTGCCTTTTTGTTTGCCAGCAGGGGCCATCGGCCCCCTGCCCTTTGCGCGCGGGCCTATACCCTTGGCCGACAGGCCCGGGAAATCTTTGGAAGCTACATCGTGATGGGGACAGATCATTACAATTGTTGGTCTACAACGAGGAATTCCTAGTAAACGTGAGTCATCTGCTCACATTGACTACATCCCTCTTTAGGCGGCAAGGCTCATTTGGCCCTGCCCTATCCTTTTTTTCGAGTCATTTGGGACGGTTGGCCCCAGCCCTATGTATCGAAGAAGTCGAGTCTTTGCCTTGCTTTTGCTTTTGTCTGGGTTTGCATGTCAATATCACATATTTGCAGCTACGACGGATCTCACTCGCGCTCCGCGACCCGAGCCGTCAATCGTGTATGTCTGCAGACGTCAGCAAGCTCGTAACCCTCCAAGGTAGGGGAAAATTACATAGAAGACTTGGATAATTGAATTAAGTTCAATTAAACTAAAAACGACCATTAAATGAATATATATATATATATACAAATATATATATATTTATACGAGTATGTACTTCACTCAAGGATGCGGTTTCGCCATCCTTGCTCTTACCTTCTATCAGTTTTTACTTGTTGTCACGCATCGCGTCGAGATTTAGCGTTGCACTTCTGCTTACTGCCTTTACCTTGTCATCGCGCTCTGCGCCTAGGCTCTGGTTTTTGCATATGTGTTGGTATTGCCTTGCTATTGCAGATGACGTGCAGGTTCTTGCTCTTTGCGTATGCCTTAAAGGCATCCTCGTGGAGGATGCAAGGGGCATTTATCACTCTCCCTCTTGCGACAAGAGTTTAGTCGGGAGCGAGCAAACTTCTTAGCGGGTGTTCTGTTGACAAACCTGTATCCCGTCTATCGAGGCCGGTATCGAGTAATGCAAGACATGTAGATACCCCGATAGCGGATGTGATTCGAGAAAATCACATGTATAATGTTGGCACAAGGTACTGTTGTTTCAAAGGATAAAGTAAAGTAAATAAACTTTACATCTTTGTGAAACACTCCTGTTGAAGCTTCTATTGAGGAGCTATACCCCCCTTCATCCTAAAGTACTTGTAGTCATGCACGACACGTCTAGTACTGCGATGATCGGATGAGACGGTCGTGCGACCTCGAACAGTGCTAAATGCACAATGCTGTAATCACATAAATGGTCTCACATTCGCCTTCACAGGCAAGATGCTCGAGTGGTTTAAAGACCACAGCATAGAATGGGTCGTTAGCTAAGCAACCCTTAACGTACTTATTCGCTTCTATTTGTCTGTCAAGGGAGAGGACAGAGCAGTACAAACTCCAATGGACAGGTTGTTAACAACCACCCTACGGGCAACGATCCGGCCTACCCAGTCATTGGAGTTAGGGGAAAGGGGCTACGATAGTTAGCTCAACACTTCTGCAGAAGTTGGATGCATTTGTGGCACTGCCTCCTTTGGGGAATCCTCTCTCGGCTAAAGCCGTCCCTTTGGAGCAGACTCAACTAGCTATTCGGGTTATTGAAAATACATAGAATAACAGACGCCCGAACTAGTTTCAGTTGTTTCTATATTTTTTGTCTGCGCGTAACCGCAGGTTAGTAATTATCGAAACATAAGGTCTGTTCACACTGGTCGTAGGGTCGTCTGACTCGCTTGCACTACTGATTCTCTTGCACTACTGATTCGCTTGCACTACTTGTTTGCTTGCACTACTTGTTCGCTTGCACTACTTATGCGTTTGCACTAGTTATCTGCGTGCATTGCTTACCTGTTTAACTGCATATCTGCTTTAAACTGTGTAACCTACTGAATTAAATCTACATAATTCAGTTCCTTGTAGTCTCTCTTGTGTACCTACTAGTTTTTCGCGAAACTAACCCATTCTATGGGTACAGGTGATGATTAGGTACACCACAAGCGAGCTTCAAGACGCTCTTCTTCCTGCTCTTAGCTCGCGTCCTGTTGTTTGGGGTTTTGTAACGGATTTTCCTTGGGATATCCGAATTTTGTACTATTTGGAGAACTTCTTAATTGAAAGTGGCATTTCCAAGTGTTTGCAAGTAGCATGGGTTGTGTGTTTTGGTTCTTTTAGCTAACGCGCCCAAAGTTGTCAGCTTGCCTTTCTGAAATTAACAAAAGTATAATCTTCCGCTGATTTCGTAAACCATCTCTGAGATGAAGAGATTCCTTTTTAGTCTCTTGTCTGTTTTTCTGAAAGGTTTGCAAGTTTGAAATTTTGGGGTGTTACAGTCTTATTGGTCAAGTCACTTTATCAATGATTATATATCTATTCAGGTTGGAGTGCAAAGCATCCGTTTTAATTGACATAGGCCTCACTTTATGCAACTGCAAATTGACTCTACAATTACGGTAGTTAACAGGTCAGACTGAGCTCAGTCTGGATGTGGCCGAAATCCAGATCCAATTTTTGAGGTACTGGTGTTGGGTTCAGGTCCAGATCTGGCTGCATCTACCTCAGGCATGACCAGTTCCAGGTCTAGGTTCGGATAGAAAGAACCAATCCCAGTAAAATCTTTATTTTAAAGTTACTTATTTCAATTGGGACATGGGTCAAACCCAGGTATGGTTTGAAACTTTATGAACTAGACCAAGGTCCACATAGCACTTGGATCTTGTGGGTCAAACCCAATTAGCTAATCAAACACTTTGCTTCATGCCCAAACCCAGATCCTATAGGGCAACATCTGGATCAGTATGAGAGCACCTGACCTGTTCACAGCCCTGTTTAGAAAAGTAGCAGTATGTGACTAGTCCCTCATGACTTGGTCTCGGTGCTTTTGTGTACCACAGGTAATTTCTCAATAGACCAACCATTTTACTAGAAGAATAATTATCACTTGTAGTCATGGTTACATCAATTCAGTGCCCAGGAAGTGACATGTTTGAAGAGGCGTCAAATGAAGAATGATGCTATTTCATTCCATTGTTTGGTAAAACCATAGTCAAAAATCAAATTTTCAAGAGTTTCTCAGCAAGAGAAAATCTCACATAAAAATTCTTTTTTTCCCAAGAATAACAGGAAAGTACTTTTATAAACAAAGAAAAATAAAAACTATAAGATTAATGGAAATAAATGGAATTTATTGCAATTTTATCATGACTTTCATGTTCTCTGAATGCAATATTTTTGCTATAAAACTATATCCATCATTCCCTACACCTAGCGCCCACCCCCCGCCCCCTTCCTCCAAACACACACAAAAACACAAACTGCCTGAACTTTGTCCAATATTCCAGCAATTCTTGTTTCAATAACTCTAGGAATCTACAGTAAGAAAAAATACATATTTCACAATATATATCATGCTGTAGATCAGGGAGCCCGACCATAAGACTAATGAACAGGGAAAAGGTAACAACTCTGGTATATGACAAGACCCCTCATTTGCCAGTTTTTAACAAGAATATATTATAGAAATGCACTTATCCAATCACCTAATCCAAATATATGAGAAATCAAATTATTCCCTTAGATTCCATTTTCGATAACAAGCTAACAGCTGAGTACATATCACATTGTAAATACAAACAATCTATTTCCAATCAGTCGAAATAAAATAAGTAGGCCATTCTTTAAGAAAATCACCCTTCTTTCTCATAACTTTCTTACTAGAACTTCAAAGAAAAAGAAACTGAACTCATAATATCATACTTCTACAAGAAATCAAATTGGGAGACCTGAGAAAGTAAACAGGCTGTATTGGAAGAAGAAATTGTGTTGGCTTGAATCTAGTCATTTATTTCAAATTTGATATTGCAAATGAAGAATTTGTTCCTTTAAAAAGAAAATTGTCACTAACTATGAATGTAGAAAAAAGTTATAGAAGGAAAAGCTCTCTTTGTAGCCACAGTAGAAAGCAAATGTAATCCAAGTCATACAAGGGAACCTACTTGAACCATCAGTCAGGAAACCCGGTCCGGCTAGTTTAGCTTTGTCTGCAGATAATTTTGAAAGCTTTACCAAGCCAAAGCCAGCTACCTTTAAATGACCAGCATTGTCCAGCATAATATTTCTGGCAACTTGCCAAAATTCCAAATAGTAAAAGGCCAGAACCACAATAAGCATAAACCAAGCCTTGACAAAAAATGGTACTCATATTCAATGTATTTTAGCACCCGGTAGGTAGTCTTACTTTGGCTTCAAATTACAATGAATTATTGGCTCTGGCTTGCACTCGTGAAGATAATTCATTCCCCTAAAAAGCAAAATTGTGAACATTTATTCTTGTGAAGAAACTCTAAACAGAAAATTCATTAAGAAAACAAAACAAATAGCTAGAAATCCACAAAAGATGACAGCCATGATTAGTAGCCCCACAGTTACTCAGTAGGTTCACAATAACAATGGCAACACAAATTTTGGAAGAAGTTAAAGCAACATGTTTTTCATAAGAAAAACATGGCAATATTCAAAATAGACATAAGAGCAACTGAACAATGAATGAAACATCATGATGAATTGTTGATATTTAGAGTTTCCTCTGATGGATTAACAAAGGTTTTCGGAGCCAAACTTTTCGAACATTGGCACTTTTCAATCTTCCCAAAAGAGACCTGTGAACAAGCTTTGACTTTGACTGATTAAAATGGTTGGATGAAAACGTGAAAAACAGATCATACTATTGCAAAATTTTGGGCTTAGAAAATTGGGAACATGTATTGCTCCTCAAAGCATTACAAAAGTTTGACATCATAAACCTTTTCCAAGTTTTAGATAGATTGGTTAGATTTCAGCCTAAGATATGGGCGAAGTAAGCTTAGCGGGTTTGGATAGCTCAGAAATCTGATAGGACTGCTCAGGTGACCCCGCAATCTGCTTGTTCTTACAGGCCAGATTGAGGTATCTACACTTGTAAACATATGACCAAACGTTCATAATATCAGTGATAATGGTGCTATAATACAATTACTTAATTCACAATCATGCACCTCACTAGAAGAATCCTCATCACTGACATTCTATTGTTTCAGTAATCTATTATAGCATAAATTTCCAACTTCACACTCCACAATATTTTGATTTGCTAAAGGATTTAATAAATAATAGCCAACAATAATTGTCCCATGTTTCAAGATGAGATGACAACATAATTACTTCCTAACAATATATAGACTTGCCTGGCTATATCAAGAGCAAATCTCAGTGCTTTAGGAGTCTGTAGGCGCCCCTTCTTTTGCAGGTAGCTTCCAAGATCACCCTAAAATTCAACCAAGAATGTTCAAAAATATTACTCAATTAAAAATGAGTTGGGAGTTCATGATGCTGTCGTTCACCACAGAATTCAACCACACACTGCCCAAAAACAGGTATTGATTGCCTAGTTGTCTGCAACTAGGGAATGTCCTCATCAATCTTGGCAACCTAGCTAAGAGCCTAACCTAATTATGCCCTATTTTTATTTTTTGTTTTTTGTTTTTTATTTTTGCTGCATCATATTCCATGCAATTCCTAGGCATGTCTAGACAAACTAGCATCTAGCCAAGGCCCAATTGCATGTGTCTCATACATTGGCAAGCAAATGTAGAACTTCAAATTCTCATACAAAGCAGAAATCAAAAGCAATGTACCACACAATGCAATTTAAAGAGTTGAATGAAACATAGTTGTCAAAATATAATAATTTATCATATTGAAAGCCGAAAAAAATCTAAACACTTTGCTTTTCATATGTCCCAAATCCCAATGCTGTCATATTGTATACATCTGTACAATGTACATTTCTTTTTGTTTTGTCAAAAAGATGGATCCATTATCAAAGAAAAGAGGAGAAGGTGACAATGGATCACCCGTAATGATTTTGTCTAAGAGGAGTCATTATCATTCTTTATTCTATTAACACTAATAAAGATAAGTCCACTCCAAGCCTCTTGCGCATGAGGAGATATCAGCTTGAATTTTCAAGGAATAGTGATTAGGGCTGGTAAATAAACCAAGCAGCTCGTGGCTCGACTCGGTTTAGCTCGTTGGAGACTCGTTTGCTCTGTCACAGGGATTCGGCCAACCGGGTGCCGCACCCGCGTCGACACGATGCAGGTGCACGTGCGGGTGCGGCACCCGGTGCGGTCAACCGGACCCTGGGTGTGGTCAACGCACCCAGGGTCATTTATGTCCAATTTTTGGACCAAAAAAAATGGCTGATTGATGGAATATTTGTTTGTTTCTTGTAACTTGTGTTTGGTTGGTAAATACTAGCCGATACATGTTCCTAGGCATCATGGAAAAAATAAGGATGTTACCACTAATGGTTACTTAAAGGGGTTTCATGGAAAATGAAAGAAAAATTAATTCTACATGATTTTTAGTTACTTTTATCTTGGGAAGAAACTTCTTAGAGGCTAGCAAAGACGTAACAGCCGAGGGGTGGAGATTTAACAAAGGAACGGACTGCTCAGTTCCCATTAATTACTCTCTCTCTCTCTCTCTCTCTCTCTCTCTCTCTCTCTCTCTCTCTCTCTCTCTCTCTCTCTCTATATATATATATATATATATATATATATATATATATATATATAAGTAATCAATAAATGCATTAGAAAAGTTAATTGCTTTGACCGGTAAAATATTATGTCCATTTATGTTTTATGCCCTGCAGTGTAGGGATGAAAGTGGGGTTGGGTAGACCTGACCCAACCCGAGTTGACCTAGCTCGACTCGGTCATGCCCAAGATGAACATTCATTAGTGTTAATGTTGTTAACTGTTAAAAATTTAAAATTATATATATATATATATATATATATATATATTTGCCGCACCCCCGCACCCAAGTTTTTTGAAAGTGCCGCACCCGCACCCGCACCCATGTGACATAGCTCGTTTGTGATCAGGTCATATAGATGCTAATTTCAGCCATGAGCTGCTCATTAAGTATAGAAGAGTCGAGCCCAAACACACGGTGTTTGGCTCAGTTCGACTCGTATACGCTCATAAAAGAAGGATATATAAAATATAGATGCAACATTTGTCACAAAAAGTATGTGGAAGAATAATAATGTATATAGCTCAGTTTGACTCGATGTCATTTTGTATTTTACAGTTCTCTAAAGTCTATAATGCATTTGTGGTTAACTCTGAGTTAAATCCTATTTCTAAGCATGTGGAAGAGGCAATAAAATATCTTAAGCAGAAAAAAGCTATGCTTGTTGAGATGGAGGCACTCTAAAAGAATAATAATTGGGAGATTTGTTCTTTGCCTACAGAAAGGAAACTTGTGGCTGCAAACCTAAGAACGCGAGAAATGGACTTATAACCAGGGAGATACGACTCTCTCACCGCAACAGGGTCCGACAGAAAACAGTCAACGGTTTAATGATTTTCAGATTCACTAATCAACAAGTAAATGGTAAATCTAAATTTAATTAAAATTCAGACTTACGCAAGTAAGCAATCAGATTAATCCACTCAACACTGAAACTGATTCAATCTCAAACAGCACTTAAACAGATTTTACTCAGCTCGGCAAATGAGCTCTATCTCAATCAAGTCGATTTTCTCTCCTATTCAAACAAATTTTCATAAAAACAATAAGATCCAGCATGAAACAACACTATCAAACTGAGTTCATTCAAACATATTCTTCACACCTAAATCGGTAAACACAACTCAGCTAACACGTTACAGCAACAACACAAGATGATAACAGAAATAATTTTCAGATTTGGAGATTAAACATAAGCAAGATGCAAAGAACTAATCCCAACACAATCATAAATTTTGAATGAACCAAACCACCACCAAGACGAACTCCCATGGTAGTTCAGTCCACGCCAAGGTGACGTTGGTTCAGCTCCACAATCTGGTACGCACAGCAGCTCTAAGAAGACGTCCTTGAGTTTGGCATCAAGAAGAAAAAAAATCGTTGAAGAAGAAGGGACACCCTTCACTCTTCTTCACTCAATGCTCACTCTCTCTCACTCAATCCTCACTCTCAAGTTCAACCTTCCCTCACAAGGTTCCTCTCATCTCCATTTTTTCTTTTAAAGAATTTTCAAAAGATAGACAAAAAAAACTCCTCACATTTTTTTGAAATTTGGCTTAAATAAGAGGAAGGAGTGGATTCTCATTGGTCCTCATGGGAAGCCACCTCACTTGAGGCCTAATGAGAAACAAGACTTAATGTTTTGTCTGATTCTCCTCCCTTCTCAGCCAATGGTAGACTTTGAAAAAACGTGTGGAGTGATCCTCTTGAGAGGCCACCTCCTCATTGGCCTATGAGAAGCCAATGAGTTGGCCTCTCTTGGATTTGCTATTCCAAGAGGCTATCTCTTCCTTGGCCAATGAGAAAAATCCACTTATGGATATGGTGGATCTCCTAAATCCAAGGATTAAACTAGATCCAAAGGATTAAACTAGATCCAAGATCTAGATCCATTACTAGACTATAAAATAAAAAAATTATACCCAAAATACCCCTACACCTTCTCGTACCAAAAAAAGATCCTAACGGGTACTAGAACTATCATGATCCATAGAACCCAACACCTAATAAGAAATACAAAAAATGTTTTTGTAGTTCCAAAAATTCTCAAAATTGGAACTAAGCTAGCTAAAGGGATTTCTGAGATATTAACAACAAAAATCTCATACATGCAAAAACATGAAATGATAAAAATACCCTTATACCCTATTTTGGACCAAATGGGTCGTTTTTTATTTGGGTATATGTGGGTATGCTTTCTCGGAGTGGGTCTTCAATGGTGGATCATCCTCCAGCTCTTCGCATATGTTGGATTGGTACAAATACGCTGCATCACAATGCCTGTAGAAATTATTTTTCAAGGCAAAAAGGAAAAGGTTTCATCAATTGCAATTTGTTGGATATGTTAGGTTAATTATATTTCAACTACAATTTAGACCTTAGTATGCCAGTGTCAGTTATGAATGCAACTAACTCTAGTCAGAATAATTCTACTCTTTTCTTGTGCAAACTAACTTCTTGTCATTATTATTAATTATTATTGAGTGGGAAAGTTTCTAAATATAAAGTGATCGAAAATAAACCAAAACTCTTTTTTCCCAAGATTTTGTTTTATATTTTATTCTCCCCGCTAATTTTCTAATTGTTATTTACCTTTTCATGAGTTAGAACCGTACCTTACAGGGAAAGTAATGTCTCAATTCTACCACAATTCTTTGTGACAGTCTCAGAGTTTATGCCTGATGTGCAATAATCAGACCATCTCAGAGTTTATGCATGTAGGATGTGCAATGATCATATATGTGTCAAAAATCCAGGTGGTGAAAGGTTGCAACTAATTTTTTTTTTAACCATCAAAATGGCTCATAACGTACATTAGCAACAAGATCTCGCATTTGAGCAAATGAAGTTTGTTATCAACAGAAATAAAATTAATACATTTCAACTATGAAGCAAACCCAGAAAACGATTTTTTTCCTTTCACTCTTCAGCAACTTCCCACTTAAATAATGAGTCCTAAGTGATAATATTTTAAAGAATCAATGTTTTTTCTCCTTGTGAACTTCATCTGAAAAAAGACTTATACAGCTCTGGCAATCGGTATAATAACTAACATGAAGCAATAGCAAGAAAGTTTTTAAAGTTTTCAGTCAATATAATCTACTTGATCGTTGAAAACAAACTTACTCTTGGATAGTATTCTGACACAATCATCATTGGTACATTCTGAGTCACAGCTCCAACAAACTGAACAACATTAGGATGCCGAACCTTTTCAAGCAACATCAACTCCTGTCTAAAGGCATTTCTGCCAGATCAAAAATACATAAAAAATATGGTTAAAATGGCATGGAAGGGCATTAAGATAAGAAGAATGTCAGCTCACTAATTCACAATACCAACTAGATCAAAGAGACAAGACAAGTGCCTCATCAAAGATAGGGTTGGAAAACCACTATTGCATTTACGGATGTAATGAAGACGACGAAAAGAATTGTGACCAGGATATAAACAAGTATCAAACACAAGTTGCATCAGTATATATGTATTAAGTCTGTATGTACATGTGAGTGAGAGAGAGAGAGAAGTACAATTTAAGCAAAGAGCATGCATTTTTCAGGGCTATGGAAACAGAGGTCCATATAATGAGAAAGTATCTGATAGCTTAATTCACAATGATTGGTAGAGATTGATCACTCAAAGTCAACAGATTGGCAAAAGTTTGTCTTTCATAGCACTGTCACTGATATCACCAATATTTTGAATATATCACGATATTATCAGCAATTTCAAGGTTGTCAATACTATCGGGAATATATCGCGATATATTAAAAAAATATTGGCAAATAAAAAATATCACGATATTTGTCAGATTTTTTTTTAATTTTAAGTTTGCATTTCCTATTTTTTTGTTTCTTTTATATTTTAAAACCTTTAAAACATGTTTCTTTATATTTTTGAAAGAAAAAATAATACAAAACTTATCATTTTCTTAGGTTTTTTGTTGTTATTTACATTTTTTCAATGGTTTAAACTCCCGAGATTTATCAATTTTTGAAAATCTCTCCGAGAAATACCCTCACCGAGAAATTACCTTTAACGATACAAGTGACTATGTTTCATAGCAAGAAGGTTTCCCTGTCTATCATCTCCAACAAAAGAACTAAAAATATGCCTTACATAGGATGTTGCAATGGTTCTGACTTAACACATAATAACTGTAGAATCTAGAGAATAAAGATCAGGTGGATGGAGGCCATGGATCAATGGTATGATTATCAATGGATTAGTATAAGCTGTAGCCTTCTATGGCAGTTGCCTATCATTTTCCTATTGCTCTTGTTATCAACTATTGGTTAAATTCATTAAGATCTTGAATTTGAGATCATACATAGATTACTATTCAAATCAAACAGTAAAACTTGCCAATTCTTCCTGTATTTTCCTTTTCGATTTTGGTGCATATAACCGCATTCAACTTAAAAGCTAAAATATGGACTTGTTCAAAGTGTATGTTCTTCACATGTTATAGGATTAGTATTTTCCAGTTGCTAATGAAACAGAGACATTCAATTTGTTATTAGAGTTAAAAGCAGAAAATTATATGAAGCAAATTAATCAGAGACATTCAGTTTCTTCTGTGGAAAAGAGAAGGATGATCCCACAAGATAAAAAGTCCGATAGCAAATACATTCAAGAATGAAAAAGAAAGAAAAAACACTTCAAAATAAGATGCAGAGGAAACTGATACATGCTATCTGGATCCGAATAGCAATCCTTATCAAGTGCTTTTACAGAAACTTTGGTCCCATTCCACTTAGCCACCTGATATGAACCCTGCTCAATTCAAATGAATAAATAAATAGTGTCAAAATTTAAAAATAAAAATCAAACAAAAGGTCTACTGTTACTGTAACTAATTGTCATTGCTACCTCCATTGAAAAGCACCGAATAACCAACATGGCAACTTTAAGCACAAACATACCAGAGACAATTTGCAGTTCTATATTAACCATAGTCACCTGTATAGTTAAAGGTAGGGTATTTCTCAGATAGATTTTCAAAAGTTGATAAATCTTGGGAATATCTTGAGAGTTTAAAAAATTGAAAAAATATAAATAACAACAAAAAATCTAAGAAAATAATAAGTTTTGTATTATTTTTCTTCCAAAAATATAAAGAAACATGTTTTAAGGTTTTAAAATATAAAAGAAACAAAAAAATAGGAAATGCAAACTTAAAATAAATAAATAAAGTTTTTTCCCAAAAATATCGCGATAATATAGTGATATTTTGTCTTCTGGCAATATTTTGAAAATATCGCGAGATATTACCTTTAATATTGGCTACCTTAAAATATTGGTATTTCTCGCGATATTTTCAAAATATCGCTGATATCGGTGACAGTGATATTAACCCACTTGAATAAGTTCAAACCAATGTTGCATAAAGAGTCTCCGTTAAATATTGATGTAGGGCTCAACCTCCCTCTCTTTCAGCCATCAGCCCCCTCCATTCACTCGAGTGGCTCCCTCCACTCTCCTTTCTTCACCTTCCTCACTTCCTTCTCCCTCTTCTTTTCTTTGTCTCTTTCTTTTTACTTTGCCCAGCACCAGCATTGCTGGTAGTGCTGCTTGGTTTTTGGCACCACCTAGCCTTCCCATTAACCACCATTGTTGGTGGCAACACCAGCCACCACCTCCTAACCTAGCCACCTTACTTAAGCTACACCACCCAACTCCCATCTACCTCACTCGGTCTACCCTATTTGAACCCAGCCCAGACTGCACCCAGTCCAGACCAAGCTCACCAAACCCAGTCCTGTTTTGACCCAACCCAGTTCTCTTGACTAGCCACCCGGTTATGTCCCTAAACCTGACCCGGTTCTCACTCACTTATCAACCTAACTCTCTCTCATTGACACGGTTTTCTCTAACCGGTCCCTTCAAGCAAATCAACCCGATTTGGTCGCTATCTTCGCCGCCTCAACTCAACTAGGTTCCGCCGCTTCCCGCCAACACGGTCCGCTTCACCTTCGCACATCAAAGATTATCTTGGTGGAAAATTCCCCTGGGATTTTTGGGAAATTTTCGTTTCTTATCGCCGCACCCTACAAGGTAAGCTCTATCCAAATGCATGTGAATTCTGTATATTTAAATATATTTTGGAAGCTCACATTTTCACTTATATTCAAATTATTACTCATGACGTATCTATTTTGTCTCATGAATACAATATATATATATATATATATACACACACACACACGCATTGGATTTCAAATAAAATAGTTTTTGATAAGAGCTCAAGAGCACACAAGCACAATATAAAAAGTATTATTTTGTTAACCTTAAAATGCTCAAGAGAAGCATATTGCATAATGGGTAAGACCTCTGAAAATGTCTTCAAAGAGACAATATGCATACAAGCACTAATTCTTCACAAGAGATGTGCATAAATGCACCCAAAGAACACTTAAATAATTATGCACAAAGGCATAAAGTAGCACTCGGATGTCACATATTGGAGATCAATGACTTTCTTCAGGTATTCTTCTCTAACATAGTGGCAGTCCATCTCGATATGTGCGCTCATAAAAGGTGTGGTTCTTGGCAATGAATATCGCATTCTTGTTGTAGCAACACAATTTTGTTGGTTCTTGAATGTGAACTCCCATATCTTCTAGTAAGCGTCGAATCCATACTATTTTCATGGTTGTAGACGTCGAGGATAGAGACACCCTTTGTTGTTTCTTGCATCTCCAAGAGACCAATGACTCTCCTAAAAAATACATAAACCAGTAGTGTTATTAGGGTCACCTCCCCAATCAGAGTCAGTATATGCAATTAAATTTAATTCAGAAGATGAAGAAACAAAGACTCTCTTATTTATAGTCTCCTTTATATATTTGATGATGCGAAGAATGGCACTCATATGCACCGATGTAGGGGCATGTTGGAATTGGCCAACGATATGAACTGCATGAGATATGTCGGGCCTGGTGATGCTAAGATACATCAATGATCCAACCAGCTGTCTATAGGGAGTGGGATTATCCAGGAGAATCCCATCATCAATTTTCATCTTTGATCCAACTATCTTCGATGTTTTACAAATTTTATCACCAGTAATACCTGACATATCAATTACCCCACAGGCAAGTTTAGCTTGTGATAGGAAATATCTTCTATGAGAAAAGGCAGCTTCAATGCCCAAAAAATATGTCAGAAACCCTAAATCTGACATCTCAAATTTTTTTGTCAATGAAAGCTTAATTCTTTTTATTCCCTTGACATCATCACATGTAATTAACATATCATCAACATATAATAGCAAGATTATGATTCTTGCATCAGATTTCTTCACAAACAGAGCAGTGTCAGTATAGCATGAGATAAATCCATTTTCTCTCATTAAGTTGTTAAAACGATCATACCAAGCCTTGGGAGCTTGTTTTAAACCATAGAGCGCTTTTCGTAAGCGAAGAACTTTTTCATTAAGACAATTCATTCCAGAAGAAGCATCGATATGGACCTCTTCATTTAAAAAGGCATTTTTAACATCCATTTTGTATATGTTCCACTTTTTAATTGACATAATGGTAATAAGACACCTAACAGTAACCATACGTACAACGGGAGCAAATGTTTCATCATAGTCTATCTCATATTCTTGACCATAACCCTTAGCAACGAGACGAGCTTTATATCGCTCAAGAGTCCCATCACTCTTGGTTTTGACTTTAAAAACCCATCTACACCTTATAGTTTTCTTACCTTTGGGAAGATCTTGAAATTCCTATGTCTTAGCCTTTTTAAGGGCTCTAAGTTCATTTTTCATAGCATCTATCCATTCATCACTCTTTTTGGCTTCTTCAAAAATTTTTGGTTTTATGTATGAGTGAATGGCACTAAGGCAGGTTTTATGTTTAGGAAAGAAGGGTCATAGGATATGAACCTAAAAGGGGGTTTCCTATTTCTCCATTCTTTGCGAATTTTCATTACTCAATGTAGTTGTTTCATTAAGCTCATTATATTTTTCTATAGCACTTCTAAAATATTTTTGTCCCTATGTGTATAGGTGATAGGCTCCTTCTATGTTCTATCATCAATCTCTTGATGGATAGATGGATGAGGAAAGTTGTCATTTTCCTCTACTTCATTATTGCTAAGACTATTTTGCGTGGACTCATCGTCACTAATGTCATCATCTCTAGATAATAGGTTGAATAGGAAAGAGTAATCTACATTTTTCTCATGAGATTCATATATTTCAAACTCACTAACATTTTCTAGAAAACTTACATTTCTAGACACATACAATTTATCATTTTCAACATCATAGCATCGAAATCCTTTTTAAGTTTTGGAGTATCCAAGAAAAGCACATGGAATGGCCTTTGGTGAGAGTTTATCATTCTTATATGTAAGAACAAAACACTAGCACCCAAAAAATCTTAACCTACTATAATCAGGGTCTCTTATACAAAACTTCAAAGGGTGAAACTTTATTTAAATTTTTGGATGGAAGACGATTGACGAGATAGACAGATGCAAGAGTTGCCTCGGCCCAAAATCTTTTTGGAATATTTTGATAAATAAGTAAGGTTCTAGATGTCTCAATGATGTGTCTATGTTTTTTTCGGCCAAACCATTTTGTTGAGGTATTTTGGGGCATGATTTTTGATGGATTATCCTATGTTTTTCAATATAACTCTTAAATTCATTTGAAAAATATTCTCTTCTGGAATCGGTTTTAAAAATTTTTAAAGTTTCGTCAAATTGATTTTTAATCATCATATGATAGGTTTTAAATGTTACGAAAACCTCATGTTTATGTTTGAGAAAATATATCCAAGAATATCTAGAACAATCATCCACAAAGATCACATAATATGCAAACCCTCCTTTTGAGATAACGGGTATCGGTCCCCAAACATCCGAATAAACAAGTTCAAACGGTTTTGTAGTAAACATAAATCTTTGATAAAAGGCAAACTTCTCATTTTTTCAAGAGTGCAATCATTACAAGTGAAATTATTCTTATATAGATGTTTGGCAAAAGGTAAATAAAAAATCTTGGTGACATTGGGATACCCAAGTGTTTTGTGTCATACATTAATGTCTTTATATTGCACAACATTACAAAAAGGATTCTTTGAAATACGAAGAAAGTCCACATAGTATAGATCTCCCTTCCTAGAGCCTTCCCCAATCAACTTCTCAGACCGGCGATCCTGTATCCAACATTTATCAAATGAGAATTTTATATCACATCCATGGTCCGAGAGTTGAGAGACCGAAAGCAAATTTAAATTCAATTTTGGTATAAATCTAATTTTAGGGATATAAAAACCTTGTTCTTCAAAATTTTCGATTCATTTGATTTCAAGAGAAGTGTCATCCACGGTTAAAACAAAAGTTGCAGAGGAATTTTTAAAATATTCGAAAAAAAAAAACAAATATTTGAAGACATATGAAAAGAAGCACCTGAATCCAAAAGCCAAGAAATTTTACCGGGAGGAGAGAAGGTGGACATGGTCGCTCTGAAAATCGCCTCTTTGAGAAGTGGTTGAAGTGCTTACACGATTTGATGCAAGGAAAGAGCTTCATTTGAAGAAGATAAACTTTCTTCCTTTTGGGGCTGAGATGTGTGTAAAAGTATCTCCAATAAGATACTAAGATCAAGACCTTAATATTCTTGATAATAAACCCGGCACGAATGCACAATAAGAACACTTGTGCACAAAAGCACAACTCACAAATAACTCACAAATGCGCAAAGGCATAAAAATAATGGAATCAATTTATTGAGCACTTGGGCTTTGACTCAAAGCCATAGATACAAAGGGGAGAACCCCTATTTATAACAACACAAGAGGGGCCTTGGAGGGGCTCCACTCATAGACGTTGGAGCCCCTCCAACGGTCACAAATGTGACCGTTGGAGAGGGCCCAACGTCTATGTTAGTGGGCCCCCCAAGGTACCTTTTGGTACTTTACATAAAAGAAATAAAAGAAATAAAAAAACAAAAAGAAAGAAAATAAAAACAAATTTACAATCACATCCATAAAGTGAATGTGCGTAAAACAGGAAAAAAGACTAAACTACCCCTACGGCTAAACAAATAGAAATATATATTTTATATATATAATAAGTAGATACATATACATATATATTAATATATGTATATGTATTACCTTATATATATAAAATATATATATTACATTATATGATTATGTACATAATTTAACAATGTGGTGGTCATAGCTAGCAACTTCTTCCATTTTGGGCAAACCGGTTTGATGTGTCCCGATTCCTTATAAAAGTGGCACACAATCTTGCTATAGTCTCTTTTACCTCCTTGACCACTTGATCTTTGATTTTGATTTTTGAAGTGGGGAGGTTTGTAGGTCCTCAAATTGTTCCCCGGTCACCATCACTTTCTTCTTGATTGGAGGGTGTTGCAAGAACATTTGGGTTGTTTTTGCTTATACCTATACGAGTCTCTTCCTCACTTAGTTTTGTAATAACATCTTCAAGAAAAAGGGAAGTATATGAGGAAAGAATGGAGGATCGTATTTGTTCGAATTTGGGTCTAAGCCCATTTAGAAAATTGAAAAAACGATCCTGCTCCAACTACTTATACCTAAGTTCAATGGCTTCACCACTCCATTTGGGTTCAAGCATGGAAAGTTCATCCCAAATGGATGACAATTCCGTAAAATACTCTCTAATAGTCATTTCATTTTGTTGGAGGGTCAAGGCCCTTTTTTGAAGATAATACTTGTGAGATAAATCTTTTAAAGTATACATCTTTTCAAGATATTGCCATGCTTGAGAAGCTTTTTTGAATTTTATGATGTTGGCATTGATCCTTATCTCAACGGATGAGAAAATCCATGATAAGATTTCAAAATTTCTCATCTCCCATTCCTCATGCTTCTTAGAATAGTCTTCAAGAGCTTTATTTCTTTCTTCATCTTCAAGAATTTTTATTTCTTATCTTTCTACCAAAGTAATCTTTGGTTCCAGTTCCGGTTCCGGTATTGAACCTTGGACATATCCCCAAAGCCCTTTACCCTTGATATGGGCTTCCATATTTCCATCCCAAACATGATAATTTGAACCCAAGAGAGAAGTGTGAATCCTTTTCCCCCATTTGAGAAGAGAAGAGAAGAATTTCTTACCACTAGATGGGTTTCTTGGAGCTTACTTGATGAGGTATGCTTCTTGATACAAATGGCAAGAGGTCTTCACGCCAAAATCCAAGAGAGAGAGGAGTGCACGACTTTCAAGGCGCATGATGAAATGAAGTGGCATACTATTAACTTCTATAATAACCAAGCTCTGATACGATGTGAAAATGTCTTCAAAGAGACAATATGCATACAAGCACTAATTCCTTACAAGAGATGTGCACAAAGGCACCCAAAGAACACTTAAATAATTATGCACAAAGGCATAAAGTAGCACACGCATGCAGAAAGGCATAAAAATATATCTCTTTAATGAAAAAGCAAAGGAGCTTGAGGTGTCAAGCTTATATCATATACAAGGGGAACTCCCCTATTTATAACCCACATAAGAAGGCCTTAGAGGGGGTCCAATGTAATCGTTTGAGCCCCTCCAATGGTCACAATTGCGACCATTGGAGGAGCCCAATGATTACATTGGGCCCCCCAAGGATGGGACAAAGTACAAAAAATAAAATAAAAAAACAAGTAAAATAAAAAGAAAATAAAAATGCACAAACATATTTCTATTGAAATATGTGTAAAATGTGAAAAAGACTGAATTACCCTTTATCGGGTATTACAAAAAGGTAAATGATATATATATCTATGTATATATACATAGAGATACGTATACATATATGTATGATATATATGTATATGTATCTCTATATCTATATATATAGATATAGATATAGATACATATACATATATACAATAAGGATACATTTTAACAAGACCCCCATATATATACAAGAGAGGAGAGACAAAAAGGAGAGGACACTAGCCGTTAGGTATCCCTAACAGCTAGTCTGTTAGTCTAGCCATTAGGGATGCCTAACAGCTAGTTTTCAATGGCTAGTTCAAAAAAAATACAAACATAAATAATTATATAATATACCATATATGTATATTATACAATATACATGTACCCAATTTATATATACATATATACTTAATGTATATACATACATATATAATGCAAAATTGGGCCAACGGTTGGCGAAGTCTTCGACAATGTACCCCAGAACCCGTGTGGTTTTCTTTTTTTTTTCTATAATAAAGAACCCTCTCCAAGAACCAGGTCACTTGATAGGCCCGCTCCACTGTGTCGTAAACACTGGGTTGGGTCATTGTTGAAAAAGTTCCAAAATTAACTCTTTTTACATTGGGAAGTTCTTTATGACATGCATTTTATAAGTTGATTCCTCTTATTTATTTTCCTACTAAATTCCTTTGAAAACTGCTTTGTCTTGTATCAAAGAGAGAGGAAATTTTAGGGGTTTAAATAGAGACCTTTTTTATTTACTTATACTTTGGAAACCCATGTGTTTTAAATGTTGTTGCACGATGCACAGGAACAAACGCACTGACTGCGCACTTCGATGGTGGTGCATTTAGAGGCACCTAGGTCTGTTTTGATCAAACCAAGCCCATTTTGACTATTTTGATCAAGCCAACTTTGACTCCTTTGACTTTTGGTTATAAAGTTGCATTCAAACTGTTTGAGACCATTTAAAGGGTTTTAAGGGCCTTGTGACCGTTGTACAGCTTTGGAGGTCCGTGACCGTTGGTCAAAGGCAAGGGACCATTCAGGGTAATTTTTGTCCAAATTTTAAAACATTATATTGATGGCCATTTAAAATCATTTATCACCAAAAATCATTTTATCTTTTTAAGTCTATAAAAACTATTCATTCTTGTCTTGTTGATCATCATATTTTTCTTATTCTCAAACTTTTAGCCCTTAGTGGCTTATGTGTACTGCCTTGTGGTCTTGTGATTGTGCACACCTCCTTTGTTATTGTATTACCCTCAGCGGTTTTTGTATTGTGCACTCCTTTGTTATTTCATTACAGTCTCGACTCTCAAGCCTCACTCTATTAAGTGAAAACTCTATTCACAATTCCAATCCTACTTTCATCATTTAAGATATTGTTAAAGAAAAACAAGGAATTTAATGTTTTATCCACAAAGGAAATTGTCCTATCAATTATTGCACTTTGTAAATGGTTAGGTACAGTCTCATACCCTAGAGATACACAGTAACATCTTCCAAGCCATATTTTATTCAAAATAACCGTTTAAGAGTGAAAAGTACCCCTTGCTTCATTTCACAAATCCATTTCAGCAAGATTTTCCAAGTTCAGGCAAAAACTAACAAAAAAATTTATGAAAAGCTCCTAAAAAATTTGGGAGCCAGGTCCTGTAAATACATGAGCATGATCCTATCCACTTTTGGGGTATGTTTGGTTGCATTTCATGTGATTTGGAATCACAAGAGATTCACTTCAAATGTGATTTCAAATCACATTCAGTTTCTCATTTGCATGAGATTCCAAATCACATGTTTGGTTGGCTGTGAAAATGAGATTCATTCTCTCATGAGATTCCAAATCACATGTTTGGTTAGCTGTGCAAATGAGATTCATTCTCTCACTTGCATGAGATTCCAACTCACATTTGAATGCAGCCAAACATACCCCTGGTGAACACTGTCCACTAACATGAAGCATAATCCTAATAATATCCTATACCCCTAACGTGTAATGTTGAATATATATTAATTGAAACAATACAAGAAGCCACTTGAAATTCTTCTTGCCATAGAGAGGATTAAGACAAGGTGAACCCTCTCACAACTACTCTTTAACAACATGGTAGAGCCCAAGTGTAATTCTTAGGACTGAGATAAATGCACCCATGGCTAAAGGTGTTTTATTTGTCACAGACCCTTTTCTGCTCTAGGTCCGACCCACGAAATCCACCCCAGTTGGATCTGTTCCGCCAGAGGATCCACTAGAGGAGCCGCATAGTCAGAATCCAACTTCAAGTGGGACTACGAGATTTATCAAACTCTGTTGGATTTATCAGAGTCCAATCCAGGCTGGGATCTGCGAAAGTTATCAGAGTTCAGCCCAACCTGGAGTCCTACCCAGATTAGGACTATGGTGGGACACCCCACTAAACCCACATCTAGGGTGGGAGTGTTCTTGTGTAGCTTATTTGTTGCTTATCTTTTTCTCTTTTTATATTCTATAAATAGGCTTGTATAGTTTAGTTTTTCTTTAATGAAATTTATTAAGTTATACCTTTAAATTTCGTTTACGGTTCGTGTGTGTGATTGCTCCTCGAGGGAAAGATTGTGCTCTCCTCACCCGTTCATCCATCTCCGCTCATCGTCGACCAGTCGGGAATGTATTTCTCCCATCCAGCCACACCATCGTTATGCACCTTGTTTTATGAACCCGCAAGACCCTGTTCATTCACGAGGCCCGGACTATAATAACTCCGACAAATAGAGAGATTTGGGTCTTGGGTCCCTTCAATGGATCCAAATGGAATAGGCAATAAGGTACGAATAGTATGAGTTGGGTCGAATTCATTGTGGACCCAAATGGATCCACTTAAGAATTTATCGGTTTGAATGGGTTCATAACCTATTATACACCCGGATCCACTTTGGAGTAGATCCGGTACTGTGGGTTATCGGGTTCGGACCCGGACCCGTTCCCCTTTTAATGAAAATTTGAGCATAAGAATTGTGCCTGGAGCACGATTCTTGCCTAAGGGTGCATATAACAGAGATCGGGGGAGGGGAGGGGTTACAGTCTGGTAACCGATTCTCCAAGGGGCATCGGAGACGAGGGGAGGGTCGCCGATATAAAGGAGGTAGGTGGAGAGGGTTGAGCTCTCATGCACCTCTCCTTCCGTATTTTTTTCCCACCTCTCGCCTCTCATTCCTCGTTCCTTTACAGCATCAGAGAGCAGCAAGAAACGCGATCTTGGAGGTACCTGAGCTCGGTCGTCAGCCTTGTTCTTCTTCATCCATCGCAGGAAAAGAAAGGTAGGATTTCTATCCCTGATTGTGTTGGGTATGGATTGAATCGAGTTGGGGTTGGGTCGGTCCAGGGAAACCCCAATTTAGTGGGCACGTATGAGCTTGCCAAGTTGTTCTTGGTTGTTGGAAATTCCAACGCTGTGGCTTGGGGTTTCCTATAAGGGTAAAGATAGTAGTTGGAGGGGGAATATGGTTTCGTGCCTAGCCCTAAACAAGAAATCCCCAAATCGAATCGATTTGGAGGTCTTCTTGATTTACCCTAACACGGCAATACCTAATCCCCAAATCAAATTGGATTGGGGGTGCCGATTCTTGTTTACCTTTCTTGGTGCGATCAAAGAAAAAAATTAAAAAGGGGCTGACTGACTAAGCCTTAAATCTTTAATTTATAACATTTTGGGCATTCAGTTGGATCTTCTTCACTTTCTTATTAGGATTTGTTTTTCTTTTATCTGTCAGACTGATTTTCTTGCTCATGGTTGATTTGTGGTAAATAGCATTTTCTTGCATCTAATCCTAATCTATAATTGTTAAGTTGCATTGTTCAGTTAACTTCAGATGAGTAACCAGTGGTATTGATAAGCCACTATATATGTATTTTTTTTCCTTTCGTTTCATCTGTTGTTCTTGAGAATCCAAAAGTAATGATAGTTTTAAATATCGGCAGGGCTGTGTGAAAGGTATATATATATATATATATATATATATATATATATATATATATATATATATATATATATATATATAAATTGCGCCAGCAACCTTCTTGATTGACTTGTTGTATGGGCATCATGCTAACACAGACTGTTTGATACTGTTCCGGCTTTTTTGTTCTATGCATGATTGTATTGAATCCTTTATTTTTTATTTGTTGAAGATGTTGATTCCCTCTTGACATGCAAGGGTAGTTCCAGAATGAGTTTCTTTTCCTATCCATTAGTGGCTAATTTCGTCAGTTTATCTTAGCCGTAGGTAGTGAATCATGTCAGTCCATGAGTGACTTGCATATTGGTACATTTGGAGCCATTATTACTTCTCATCTTAAATGGTTTATGACTGATTATTAAATTTGGCTAAAGAAGTAACCCTTGCCAATTGTGCTATCTGTTTTATTTGGAAATTTGTTTGATACGCTACTGCACCCCTATGTATGAAATGTTATATTTCTGAACTAATTCAGTGTTCAACTGCATTCTATATTGAACAAGTGTCACCACAAAGTAGTTTACCACAAATTTCAGAGTAGCTTAATTGTTATTTTTGAAAAGATATCTAGCTGGAAACAAATTGGTTAGAACAAACTCTCAAGGTACATGATACTTCTGTTAACAAAGCAATTGGGTCATAGTGATCGGATAGATACATATGATTGGTACTCATGTTTAGTATATGGTGAACAATTAGCATATCACATGACAAGGAAATTGGGTCTCCATGTTTGAGTGTGTGTGTATTACTAAGAATGGGTTAATGTTATGGCAATGATTAGAAGTTATGGAAATGTTCTAAACTTCTGGAAAATAACTAAATTAATGAAACTCAATTACTCAGTTGAGACCTACCTTGGAGAGGGTGGGTGGTACAAGACTTCGAGGACTTGTGTTTGGTGTCGAGCGTGAAGCGGCTCGTGGGTCCCCGTCCTCGGAGTTATGGACCAGGACTACCTATGTGTCCTAGGTGATAATCTCACGTCTTCTGCAGAAGTTAGGGATGCATCCTGATTTGAGTTGAACCCTTGGGAGATTCTCTCGGCTATTGGTCGCTCCCTTGGGGATTCAGTCTCTGTTAGAATGTTCGGGTTAATAAAATTACCAATAATAATATACCCCCGAACGTTCTCTTCTGAGATGGTCACCTGTGCCCGTGTGTACCCACGGGATAAGATAATTAAACATCATTTAGAAGAGTTAGGTGTCAAGACTAGTGGAGACACTAGAGAGATATATGTAAGTTGTATTTCAGATGCTTTTTACGATTAACTTATAAATTAGTAAAATTCTTAACTTGGTGAATGCGAGGTAATTAAATTGTTATCTGAAAGTGTACATGTTAATACATTGACTGTGGCATACCTCACCTGCTTATTAGTGTGGCATATTTGTTATTGTTATATAATTGCTAACTTGCTCATGTATATGAATTTAGATCTTTGTTATATAGTGCTTACATGTCTTGATACGCACTAAAACTCAACCATGACACTCATACCACACACTCGATTCATGATATACTTGCACTATCAATACAGAATTTCTGCTTAGACGTGGTAGTTTAATTCCTATTCTATTTTAACATTTTCAGGTCCTGAGTAGTCACCACAAGCGGTTACAAGAGAGGTTTTGACATCTGTTTGATCTACTGGTTCGCTGGCCATCTTGTAACTGATATGTCATCAGGGATTCGTTCTTTGTAAATATACTTTTGTAAAGTTCATGAACTAAAGTGAAATAAAGAATGTGTCGATTGGTTGAAGATCTTTTTACCTGTATCGCTCTATTCATTTAACCATGAGTTATAAAATGATTCTGCTGTAAAAAAAATCTCAGTGTTTCTGGTTTAAGTTTTTGGGGCATTACAGTTATGGTATCAGAGCCGGGAATAGTACATCAAGCATCGAGGTCGAGTCATTCCCTGCAAGCATTTTGTGAGTATATATATCTATGAATATATTTTTAGCTAGTATTATGAGCATGATGCGTAGTGTAGCCCGATGAGTACAACTCTGGTAAAGATTGGCATATACTGTTATTTTTGCTAGACTTCTGAAAGATGTATCGCCAAAAGCAAAACTGTTCTGACTCGCCCGACAAGTGGCAAGAACAAAGGGATTTTATGATTGATACCCTTAACAACTTAGCGCAGACCTTGGATGCGCAAGTGCGGGTCCAGACAGAGATGGTCGCTACTACGAGTGCATGTCATGACCCAGGAATCGTGACATATGAAAAGTTCTTGAAGCTAAATCCGCCATCATTCTCTGGGGAAGCCGATCCAGAATGTGCCGACAATTGGATTGCCGAGATTAAGAGAGCCTTTAGAGTTCTGCCTGTTCCATACGACAGACTGACTGACTTTGGTACATACCGATTGATCGGGGATGCACAGAAATGGTGGGATACGACTCGCACGGTTCAGTTCGCAGAAATGGACATTATACCTTGGGAAGGATTTCAGAAAGTCTTTCTGGAAACCTACTTTCCACAACATGCTCGTGATAGGAAGCAGCAGGAGTTCCTGGAACTGACTCAGGGTAATATGAGTCGGGTAGAGTATACTACTCGTTTTCGCAGTTTGGAGCAATATTACCCAAACCTGTTCGGAAATGACAAAGCACGGGCAACTAAGTACGTTCGTGGTCTTAAAGACGGGTTGCGAGTAAAAGTAATGACTAGCATGCCATCCACTTTTGCCTCGGCCATTGAAGCAGCCACGACCTTGAACGAGGAATTGGAGCGATTTTGAAAGGATCAGGGTGGCATGTCAGGCAAAAGAGGAGTTTCCACACAACAGCAAACTGGTGGCAAGAAATATCAGTCACCACAAAAGAAGCAACACATCTCGGGTGGAGAACGTCCTCCACCACAGCAGGGACAAAACAAAGCATGCTCCAAGTGCAACCGATCTCATAATGGGCAACCTTGTCCTCGGGACACCGGCGCATGTTTATACTGTGGCAAAATGGGCCACTATATTCGGCAGTGCCGTAAGAAGACCGCTGACATGCAAAAGAGACAAGTTGAGGCTGCACCGCAACAACCTCCACCAGCACAACCTACTCCTCCATCGAATGTGCAAAAGCGGGTACCAAGACGGGTTTACGCTACTACTGCGGAAGAAGTCGATAACACGGAATTGGTGCAAGGTACAGTAATGGTCGGTGGTCATGCTGCACTAGTATTGTTTGATTGTGGTGCCACACATTCATTCATCTCTATTGAGTTTGCAAAACATTTAGGTGCACATACTGAAACTCTAAAATATGCTTTGGATGTGTGCAACCCTATAGGATATAACTCCATATACATAAATTTCATTCCTGAGGTAGCTATTGTGTTAGAAGGACAAACTTTTAATGTTGACTTAATCATTCTCGATATGACGGATTTGATGTTATACTGGGAATGGACTGGTTATTTGAGCATTATGCTGAGATTTTATGTCGCCAAGGGAAGGTAATTTTGAACATACCAGGGCATCCAAAGGTTGAGTTCTGATTCTCACGACGGGTGGCAACCTCCAAAACTATATCGGTATTAAAGGTTCAAAAGTATTTAAGGCATGGATGCGGAGCATTTTTGGTGAATATACTTTCTTGTGAATCAAAATTCATTCCTTTAGAAGAACTGGAAGTGGTACGTGAATTTCCATATGTATTTCCGGATGAATTGTCGGGATTACCTCCACGACGTGAGGTAGATTTTAAAATTGAGTTGGTGCCTGGGATTGCACCCATTTTGAAAGCACCATATCGCATGGCTCTGGCAGAGTTAGAGGAACTGAAGAAGCAACTCCAAGAATTAATGCAACAGGGTTTTATCAGACCAAGTGTATCACCCTGGGGGGCGCTAGTTCTTTTCGTGAAAAAGAAAGATGGTTCCATGAGACTTTGTATAGACTATCGTTTGTTGAATCAGGCTACAATTAAAAACAAATATCCACTACTACGTATCGAGGATTTGTTCGATCAATTGCAGAAAGCTAAGGTATTTTCTAAGATTGACCTCAGATCTGAATATCATCAACTGCGGATTAGGAGTGAAGATATTCCAAAGACAGCTTTCTGGACTAGGTATGGTGACTACGAATTTGTAGTAATGCCTTTCGGACTTATGAATGCTCCTGCGGCATTTATAGAGATGATGAATAGGCTATTTTGCGCTTATCTAGATACTTTTGTGATCATCTTGATTGATGACATTCTTATATATTCGAAGACTACAAAGCAACACAAAGATCATCTTAGAATAGTGTTGGAGACTCTCAGAAAACATAAATTGTTTGCGAAATTTTCTAAATGCGAATTTTGGCCGGAGAAGGTAATGTTTTTAGGTCATGTTATATCCCGTGATGGTGTATCAGTGGACCCGATGAAGGTTGAGGCTATATTGAGTTGGAGTCAACCAAAGAATGTCGGTGACATTAGAAGTTTTCTTGGTCTGGCTGGTTACTATAGAAGATTCATTCAGGATTTTTCACGGATTGCTATGCCTATAACCAAGTTACTAAGGAAAGGAATTAAATTTGAATGGACGGATGAATGTGAGGAGAGTTTTCAGATACTAAAGAAGAAACTTACAACTGCTCCAGTTTTAGTGTTACCAACAGGCCATGGTGGTTTTGTAGTCTACTCTGATGCGTCAGGAACAGGATTGAGATGCGTTCTGATGCAGCATGGGAAGGTAATAGCTTACGATTCTCGCCAACTTAAGAACCATGAGCGTAATTATCCAACTCATGATCTTGAGTTAGCAGCAGTGGTTTTTGCCTTAAAGATGTGGTGACATTACTTGTACGGGGAGACATTTGAAGTATTCACAGATCATAAAAGTCTTAAATATCTCTTTTCTCAGAAAGAGTTAAACATGCGGCAACGGCGATGGTTGGAATTTATAAAAGATTATGATTTTTCAATTTCCTATCATCCTGGAAGAGCAAATGTTGTAGCTGACTCTTTAAGTCGCAAAACCAAGGGTACACTGTCCAGTTTAGTGAGTAAACAGTGGAACTTAATCAAGGCATTTATTGAATGGAAGCCTTGTGAGGGCGATAAAGGAAACATCAGATTATCAAATCTAGTGGTTCTTCTTGAGATCCTTACTAGAATTATTGATGGTCAGAAGGAGGATCCACAATACAAGAAGTTTAGATTATTAGCTCAACAAGGAAACTCACAATTTACCTTGAAAGAGGATGAAAGTATTTGGATGAAAAAGCGACTTTGGGTTCCTAGCAATCTCGAGTTGAAAGAAAAACTGTTAGAAGAAGCACATAAAACTAAGTACACCATACACCCTGGGAGTACGAAAATGTTTAAAGATTTACAAAGAGGGTATTGGTGGAATGGTATGAAACGTGAGGTTGCAAGTTATGTCTTAAAGTGTCTGACTTGTCAGCAGGTCAAGATGGAACATCAGAAACCTGGAGGAATGATGCAGCAACTGGAGATTCCTCAATGGAAGTGGGAAGAGATCACTATAGATTTTGTGGTGGGTTTGCCCAAAACACGAAAACAACATGATGCTATTTGGGTAATAGTGAACCGACTTACAAAATCAACTCATTTTCTACCCATAAGGATCGCCCAATCTTTGGAGAGTCTAGCAGATCTATATATTCGAGAGGTTGTTCGGTTACATGGGGTACCTGTATCAATCATATTGGATCGTGACTCAAGGTTCACTTCTCGGTTTTGGAGTCAGTTACAACAGGCTTTGGGTACCAAGTTGAAGCTGAGTACTGCCTTTCATTCCCAAACCGATGGTCAATCAGAAAGGACTATTCAAACGCTCGAAGACATGTTGCGAGCATGTATGCTGGATTGGAAGGGCGAATGGGATAGGCATGTGGTTTTGGCTGAGTATGCTTACAATAATAGTTACCATGCAAGTATTGATATGGCTCCTTTTGAAGCTTTGTATGGAAGGCCTTGCAGATCACTGATTTATTGGGATGCAGTGGGTGAGCGTTCTTTAGAACCACCAATCGTAATACAACATTATACTCAGCAGGTCAAAATGATTCGAGATAGATTAACATCCGCTCAGAGTCGTCAAAAGAGTTATGCTGATCAGAGGCGTCGAGAACTTACTTTTGGTGTGGGAGATCAGGTTTGTGTGAAAATATCGCCCACAAAAAGTGTGTTTCGATTTGGTAAGAAGGGAAAATTAAGTCCGAGATATGTGGGACCCTTCGAGATTCTGGAACGGATTGGAGAAACAGCATATCGAGTCACTTTACCTCCCCAGTATATGCAAATACATAATGTGTTTCATGTTTTAATGTTGCGAAAATATCTACATGATCCGTCTCATGTCATTCAGTATGAGGATGTGAATATAAAGGAAGACCTGACAATGAACGAAAAGCCGGTGGAAATACTGAAAAGAAGCGAGCGAGCCTTACGATCTAAAGTCATTCCTTTTGTTAAGGTGAGGTGGCAACATCATGGTATAGAGGAAAGCACGTGGGAGCCTGAAGCTAGTATGAAGGAGAAGTATCCCAATCTGTTCGACTAAAGTTTCAGTTTTTTTTCCAGGTAAATTTCGGGGACGAAATTCTTTTTTTAGGGGGTAAGGATGTAATAACTCCGAAAAATAGAGAGATTTGGGTCTTGGGTCCCTTCAATGGATCCAAATGGAATAGGCAATAAGGTACGAATAGTATGAGTTGGGTCGAATTCATTGTGGACCCAAATGGATCCACTTAAGAATTTATCGGTTTGAATGGGTTCATAACCTATTATACACCCGGATCCACTTTGGAGTAGATCCGGTACTGTGGGTTATCGGGTTCGGACCCGGACCCGTTCCCCTTTTAATGAAAATTTGAGCATAAGAATTGTGCCTAGGGCACGATTCTTGCCTAAGGGTGCATATAACAGAGATCGGGGGAGGGGAGGGGTTACAGTCTGGTAACCGATTCTCCAAGGGGCATCGGAGACGAGGGGAGGGTCGCCGATATAAAGGAGGTAGGTGGAGAGGGTTGAGCTCTCATGCACCTCTCCTTCCGTATTTTTTTCCCACCTCTTGCCTCTCATTCCTCGTTCCTTTACAGCATCAGAGAGCAGCAAGAAACGCGATCTTGGAGGTACCTGAGCTCGGTCGTCAGCCTTGTTCTTCTTCATCCATCGCAGGAAAAGAAAGGTAGGATTTCTATCCCTGATTGTGTTGGGTATGGATTGAATCGAGTTGGGGTTGGGTCGGTCCAGGGAAACCCCAATTTAGTGGGCACGTATGAGCTTGCCAAGCTGTTCTTGGTTGTTGGAAATTCCAACGCTGTGGCTTGGGGTTTCCTATAAGGGTAAAGATAGTAGTTGGAGGGGGAATATGGTTTCGTGCCTAGCCCTAAACAAGAAATCCCCAAATCGAATCGATTTGGAGGTCTTCTTGATTTACCCTAACACGGCAATACCTAATCCCCAAATCAAATTGGATTGGGGGTGCCGATTCTTGTTTACCTTTCTTGGTGCGATCAAAGAAAAAAATTAAAAAGGGGTTGACTGACTAAGCCTTAAATCTTTAATTTATAACATTTTGGGCATTCGGTTGGATCTTATTCACTTTCTTATTAGGATTTGTTTTTCTTTTATCTGTCAGACTGATTTTCTTGCTCATGGTTGATTTGTGGTAAATAGCATTTTCTTGCATCTGATCCTAATCTATAATTGTTAAGTTGCATTGTTCAGTTAACTTCAAATGAGTAACCAGTGGTATTAATAAGCCACTATATATGTATTTTTTTTCCTTTCGTTTCATCTGTTGTTCTTGAGAATCCAAAAGTAATGATAGTTTTAAATATCGGCAGGGCTTTGTGAAAGGTATATATATTTATATATATTATAAACTGCACCAGCAACCTTCTTGATTGACCTGTTGTATGGGCATCATGCTAACACAGACTGTTTGATATTGTTCTGGCATTTTTGTTCTATGCATGATTGTATTGAATCCTTTATTTTTGATTTGCTGAAGATGTTGATTCCCTATTGACATACAAGGGTAGTTCCAGAATGAGTTTCTTTTCCTATCCATTAGTGGCTAATTCTGTCAGTTTATCTTAGCCGTAGGTAGTGAATCATGTCATTCCATGAGTGACCTGCATATTGGTACATTTGGAGCCATTATTACTTCTCATCTTAAATGGTTTATGATTGATTATTAAATTTGGCTGAAGAAGTAACCCTTGCCAATTGTGCTATCTGTTTTATTTGGAAATTTGTTTGATACGCTACTGCACCCCTATGTATGAAATGTTATATTTCTGAACTAATTCAGTGTTCAACTGCATTCTATATTGAACAAGTGTCACCACAAAGTAGTTTACTATAAATTTCAGAGTAGCTTAATTGTTATTTTTGAAAAGATATCTAGTTAGAAACAAATTTGTTAGAACAAACTCTCAAGGTACATGATACTTCTGTTAACAAAGCAATTGGGTCACATTGATCAGATGGATACATATGATAGGTACTCATGTTTAGTATATGGTGAACAATGAGCATATCACATGACAAGGAAATTGGGTCTTCATGTTTGAGTGTGTGTGTATTACTAAGAATGGGTTAATGTTATGGCAATGATTAGAAGTTATGGAAATGTTCTAAACTTTGGGAAAATAACTAAATTAATGAAACCCAATTACTCAGTTGAGACCTACCTTGGAGAGGATGGGTGGTACAAGACTTCGAGGACTTGTGTTTGGTGTCGAGCGTGAAGTGGCTCGTGGGTCCCCATCCTCGGAGTTAGGGACCAGGACTACGTATGTGTCCTAGGTGGTAGTCTAACGTCTTCTGCAGAAGTTAGGCATGCATCCTGATTTGAGTTGAGCCCTTGAGAGATTCTCTCGGCTATTGGTCGCTCCCTTGGGGATTCAGTCTCTGTTAGAATGTTCGGGTTAATAAAATTACCAATAATAATATACCCCCGAACATTCTCTTCTGAGATGGTCACCTGTGCCCGTGTGTACCCACGGGATAAGATAATTAAACATCATTCAGAAGAGTTAGGTGTCAAGACTAGTGGAGACACTAGAGAGATATATGTAAGTTGTATTTCAGATGCTTTTTACTATTAACTTGTAAATTAGTGAAATTCTTAACTTGGTGAATGCGAGGTAATTAAATTGTTATCTGAAAGTGTACATGTTAATACATTGATTGTGGCATACCTCACATGCTTATTAGTGTGGCATAGTTGTTATTGTTATATAACTGCTAACCTGCTCATGTACATGAATTTAGATCTTTGTTATATAGTGTTTACCTGTCTTGATACGCACTAAAACTCAACCATGACACTCATACCACACACTCGATTCACGATATACTTGCACTATCAGTACAGAATTCCTGCTTAGACGTGGTAGTCTAATTCCTATTCTATTTTAACATTTTCAGGTCCTGAGTAGTCACCACAAGCGGTTACAGGAGAGGTTTCGACATCTGTTTGATCTACTGGTTCCCTGGCCAACTTGTAACTGATATACCATCAGGGATTCGTTCTTTATAAATATACTTTTGTAAAGTTCATGAACTAAAGTGAAATAAAAAATGTGTCGATTGGCTGAAGATCTTTTTACCTGTATCGCTTCATTCATTTAACCATGAGTTATAAAATGATTCTGCTGTAAAAAAAAAATCCCAGTGTTTCTGGTTTAAGTTTTTGGGGCGTTATACGGACCGATAGAACTGATCCTCTGGGAGTCGGGTTCTATCATGTGGTATCAGAGCAGACGTTCCCAGGAAGCCACACCCACCAATCGGACTGCACTGAGCAATGCAGCAAGGGCCCACGCCCTTCTCGGTTTTCGTGCAGTGATTTCGATGTTTGTACAACCTTCTCAATTTTTGTGCCACATTTCGGTACCTGTACATTTCTTCGATTCTCAAACTTTTAAATTAAATTTTGAATCATTAGAATCTGACATCTAGTAACCCCGAGACGACTTCCAGAAGTCAGACCAAATTTTTGCTTGTTCTCAGGAAGGATCGGTAGAGGCCGGAATATAAGTCCGGTTTTCAAAAAATCATCTTGGTGATTTGACAACCCTAAAAATCCCTAAAAAATTACCCTAGTTAGCAATAGTTGTCTTAAATTTAACCCAATTTATAGATCGGAAAAATCAGATCCCGATTTGTAGATATCGTTATTTTACCTAACCCTGTCAGAAACTGCAACTAGATCCAGACCAGTTTCCGACCAACTACTTCCAAAAATCCCATAAGCTAGGTACCATAATCAAAAATCCTAAAAATTTAACTGTAACAACATAAACCTGTTATAAGTTTGTGACTTGGAGTAATTGGAGTAGTTTTTCATTGGTTTGTGACTTTGTATTTTATTTTTGAAATACATTTTTATAAGTTTAATTATCTTATAATTGATTATCAATGATTTGAAATTATAGGTGCATACAAAACGAAGGAATAGACTTGAAAAAGAGAAGATGAATGCATTGGTTTTTGTAATGTACAATATGAAATTAAGAGAGAGAAATATGAGGAGGAGGAGGGCTGCCAAAGACCCTATATGTCTAGATCATATAGACTCAGATGATAAGTGGATTGTGGAGAAGGAATATCCACTATTGCCTAGTGATCCCAATTGGTTGGAGGATTCATGGTTGGATCCGAACTTCGACATAAATGCTATTGAGCATGTGCCTATTGAAAAAGTCACTTCACCTCATGATTCACAAAGTGGTTCTAGGCAAGCCAGGTCTTCAAGAGATCGAGGTAAAGCTATATTCCTTTTACCTTGCTATGAATATAAATGTATTTTTGTAATTACATAACATAAGTATTTAATACATGATTTTTTATTGAAGGAAAAAGAAAAGAAAAAGAAGTTACCGAAGACGTGGAGGAAGAAAGTGTAGATGATGAAGAGTCAGAGAATGAAGATGAAGGAGAACTTATTTATATGGATTCCTCATATGATAACATTGAGGACTTAGATATTGATGATGACGAGACACAAGAAGAGCCTAGGCCCTAATTCATATCATAGAGCTATGGCCATTTATATGTTAATGCTAATATGTATTTTGTTGTTAATGTTAATTTTTTATTCAATGAATGCTCATATTTTATTTCTTAGATACTTACATAGATCAAGTTGTTGCATTAATGTTATTTTTACATGTTAATCTCATATTTTTTTCATATTTTTTTGAGATTTTTTATTTCTTGTTGGTTGTTGCTTCATCAACAAAGCATTTCTTATTTATTTATAATTTTAGATAATTTTATAATTTTTTTAAGTTTAAAAAAAATTGAGGCTTACGCTTTGCGCCACGAGGCTTACGCCTCGCCTCAGATTTTGGTGGAACGCCTCGCTATGCCTCAACGCTTTTCACAACACTGGGTGTGAGTATTTTTTTGTAGCTTATTCATAGCTTATCTTCTTCTCCTTTTGTATACGATAAATATGTTTCTATAATTTAGTTTTTCTTCAATGAAATTTATTAAGTTATACCTCTAAATTTGGTTCACGGTTCGTGTGTGTGACTGCTCACTGAGGGAAAGATTTTGCCCCCTCACCCGTTCACCCGTTCCCGCTCATCGCCGGCCAGTCGGGAACGTATTTCTTCCTTCCAGTCATGTCATCGCCATCCACCTCATTTTTCAAACCCGCAAGGCCCTGTTCCTTCATGAGCTTGGATCTGCGCTCCACTAGGTCCTAACCGATAGAACTGATCCTCTAGGAGTCAGGTTCTATCACTATTCATGGCACCTCTCATTCACTAATATTCAAAGCATGGATGGTGTTCTTGCTTCTGAAATTTGAATGGCAAAACAAGCATGGAAGAACTAGTTTGTTTCTTCCTAAAATGTTAGTTAAAAGGTTCACTGGAACTTTCTTAACAAGTCATGATCTTTCATGGAAGAACCTACAAAAAACTTAGAAAAAAACTATTTTTAATTACTTTTCATAGCAAAATGTTATTTCAAGTTGGCTCTGAAAAATGAGTACAGATAATTGCAACAGTTAATACTTCAAGGAAGAGAAAACTAAGAATAAGCTCACTGTGTGGGTGTCGGTATGTTGCTGCTATCTCACAAAGTCATCAATTGAGTTCTCTTAAGAAACTTATTGGAGGCCTCCAGATTGACACAAGTTCAGAGCGTCTTCATATTTCTACCTAGGATATAGTTCAACTTTTTTCTCAAACCATTCGCATGGTGTTGATAGAGGCTTTTCCCAACCACTTTTGCCACAACTTCACATGCAGCATTTGATGAATCAAATAACATGAACAAAACATTTGGCAAATAAATGTTTGGGTTGCTCACCATCGATAACTCAAAAAATGTTTTTCAGTCCATATTTTCCCTCTATAATAGACATAAAATAGTGGTTTTACCAATGTCATTCATACTAAGCAATCAACAAACAAAAATGCTGAAATCTAAATAACAAGGCATGCCTTTGATATCTCGTCTCCCCGCCGAAACTGAACATCTGCTGGATTGAGTTCATACTCTGGAACCTCATGAGGATTAGATACTGCCATAGGTGTTTTCCTGGTTTTCTGATAATTCACGGTTAATCAAACATTATGATTCTTGAAAAAAATTAAAACTAGGCATCGTACAAATAAGCCTAACATATTAAACTAAAAGTGGTAATAGAATCATACATACAGGAACTTTAGCTCCACGAGCCTTCAGAATGTTGTAGACCTCTACATTTCCATAGTATTTAGAATCAATAGCAGCCTGCCACCACATATGCCATCATCACTGGGGGCGTATGGAAACATAAGAACGCTTGAATCATATGATTCTGTCGGCATATATGTCTGTGGCAAACTATCAGCAGCCAAACATGAAAAATGCATGATGTTCAACTCTATAACATTTTGTCTGTTCACAGAGGACCATGGGATGATTTCTCCAATTGAATGGACAACATCTTGTCGTCGAGAACTTCCAAATTTAACACCACAAAAGCAAATTTTCTCAAGAAATTTCCGATCAAGAAGTTGAATTTGTTTCATTTTATGGATATTTTTCAAAAGAATATATGTGAAAGCTAAAAGAAAAGGAAAGATGGAAATTCTTCAAAATTTTCAAAGATAAATTAATATTTAGGAGAGAACAGTGGAATTCAAAACAATCGGAAGAAAATTTCGGGTATATTTCACAGGAATTGCCCCTCGTGGCTGATGGTTTAACGTATCAAACACAAAAGTTTTTGGTCAATTAGAATCCCATAAGAATATGAAAAGTATTCCTGGAAAAACATGGAAGATTGCTAATAGGCCTATCGGAGATGCATATATTAGCAGAACTTGGATCCAAAATACCAAGTAGAAACTTTCAGACTGCTTTGAAAAGAAAAACATGGAAGAAGAAGGAAACTAAAACGGAACAAGTTACCCCACTACTTACCGTACTACCCCACCTATCACGGGCATCAATATTGGCCCTCCGGCTCAGCAGAAGCTTCACAACATTAACATGACCTTCACAGGCAGCAATATGAAGAGCCGTCCTACCATCCAAATCAATGCTGTTAACATCCACCCCTTCATTCAACAATTCTTCCACACCCTTTTCATCTCCTTTACAAGCCAAGAAAAGCAACTGAATTGTCGAATCCAAGTTCTCTGGCACTGTCAACTTCTCCTCAAGTATGTTTCGCTTGTTCGGGTCCAACGATGACTGCCGTCCAAAGCTGAACTTCAACGCATTCCTCTTCGGATCTAAAGAAGACTGTCGCCTGAAACTGAAAGCTCTCATGCTTCGAGCCCTCAATGATCCGGTTGAAAGTTGGCGCGAGATACCTCGCTTCAACTGTGCAGCAATTTCCATTCCCGGATCTGTAAATGGAAACCCCACACTCTTCAAATAAAGATACTGCAATCTACATATTCACCAGTCTGAATATGCAAGAGTAAGAAAGATGTTTATTCCACATTTTAGAAAATTCAGGTTCGTGAAGACATGTCCATTAATAGAAAACAAGAGAGGATCGGCTTAGGAGGGGCACGGCGAGAAAGAAGAACGATTGAAGAAGCTATCCGGTTGAGCAGGATATTGCAACCTGAACTCGTTTTATACCGAGGTGCCAAATTCAAATCCCTCGCAAACAAAGCCGTTGAATGAGGGGGGTCTAGCGGAGACAGCAGAGCGAGAACGAAAGCGAGACCTCGGAACGGAATTGGGGGCTTTCCCGATCGGGATCAGGCCTCCGGCGTTTGGGCAAAGGAACACGAGCGGCGTTAGGGCTTTCCGGAGAGCCTCTGATCCCTGGGGGGAGGAGAAGAGGCCTAAGGAGAGGAGAGACGCCGAGGCCTAAGGAGAGGACACGCGAAGAGAAGAAGAGGGAGCGCGGCTCTTGCGGGAACGATTGCCCGCCCCGAAGGCCCCATTTTATATTTTATAGGGTGCCCGGGTCCTAAGCAGGCCCGCAATATTGGGAAGAGTCCGTGCAGTGTACGGGCGGCCTCTGAATATCGGAAGCAGGTTATATGTTTTCTCTCTCCCCTAAGGAGAGGGGTTAGTTACATGTTGTGTTGGGGGGTCTCAATAAGACCCACTTATTTAAGCATGTGTGTCTCGTATCCTCATGTTTGTCAGCATTAATTAGCATTGGAGCTTGATGCGATTGCAAAGACTTAAGTACTTTCTCCTTCGTTGGTGCCAAAAAAAAATGACGATTCTAGAAAAGGAGTAGTTGTAAAGACTTAAGTGCCCCGAAAATGATTATTTAAGACTCAGTCTCTGCACTGCAGGATTATCCGAGAAAGAAATCTCTTTTGGAGGAGGCCATGAACATCAACTCTCTCACTCTCACTCTCTCTTCTCTTTCTGCTTCTATGCACATCCAGCAGAAGATCCTACATTGCTCCATCAAGCACCGACTGACCTGCACATTGACTGTTGTGGAGCCTGATTCAGAGTTTTTACCCTTACAGGAGAAGGGTTTGGGGGCTCCTCCCAGCGTGGGTAGCATCATTCAACTAAATAAGTTGTAGATCCCAATTCAAAGTTTTTACCTTTATAGGAGAGGGGTATGGAGGCTCCTCCCAGCGTGGGTAGCATCATTCAACTTGAAGAGTTGTGGAGTCTGATTCAGAGTTTTTACTCTTACAGAACGGGGGTCTGAGGGCTCCTTCCAGCGTGGGTAGCATCATTCAACTTGATGAGTTACGAAGCTTGATTCAGAGTTTTTGCCCTTATAGAAGGAGGGTTTGGGGGTTCCTCCCAGCGTGGATAGCATTATTCAACTTGATTCGTTGTGGAGCCTGATTCAGAGTTTTTTCCCTTATAGGATAGGGGTTTGGGGGCTCCTCCCAGCGTGGGTAGCGTCGTTCAACTTGATTCGTTGTGGAGCCTGATTTAGAGTTTTTGCCCTTACAGGAAGTGGGTCCGGGGGCTCTCCCGGCACGGGTCCCGGGTGTCGTGGTCAAAAAATGCATATGGTGTCGTGATGAGAAAGACATGTGTTTGTTCCAAGCAAGGTTGAAAGAAATCAATAGAAAATCCAACAAGAAGCATGTCAGAATCAAGATATGGATGTCAAGCGAGAATGATGTTGTGCAACTCAAATAACACAGAATAATAGGGGTATGGTTTTTAGTTAAAATGGGGAATAAAATAACAATAGAAATCGCTGAAAATTTACAAGAATAAACTAGACTTAATAACGAAGACACCATTTTTTACGGATTTGGAATATGGCCTTCGATTAGGGAGATATGGCTCTCACAAGTTGGTCTTAATTCGGGTAGCAATTTACAACGATTTGCTTACTGAATAACACTACAAATCGCTATAGTGATTTGCGGAAGACACTACAAATCGCTATAGTGAGATCCAACAACACTATAAATCGTTGTGGGGCTCGTTGGAGACCCAAAAACACTATAAATCGCTATAGTGATTTGCGGAAGACACTACAAATCGTTGTTGAAAAGCCGGTTAACACTATAAATCGTTGTGGGGCTCGTTGGAGACCCGAAAATACTATAAATCGATGTAGGAAAGCCCGATAATACTATCATTGTTGTTGGAAGACCCCAAAAAAATTTGGTCCGGGGGGCGTTGCCCCCCCAACCCCCGCCTGCTGACCGCGCAGCGGGATCCGCGACGAGGGGGAGCCCCCGAACCCTCCTCTTATAAGGGCAAAAACTCTAAATCAGACTCCACAACTCATCAAGTTGAATGATGTTACCCACGCTGGGAGGAGCCCACAAACCCTCTCCTGTAAGGGCAAAAACTATGAATGAGGCTCCACAACTCATCAAGTTGAATGATGCTACAGTTAGTGTGCAGGTGAGTCGGTGTTTGATGGAGCAATGTAGGATCGTCTGTTGGATGTGCACAGAAGTAGAGATAGAGAGTGAGAGGGTTGATGTTCATGGCCTTCTCTAGGGGGAACTCTTTGTCTCTCTTGATTTCTTCTTTAGAGAGAGATAGAGGGTTTTACAGTGTTTTACGGAGAAGGAAGAAGAAGAAGATGACGATGAAAAGTTCAAACAAACATTTATGATGGCTCAGGTTTGTTTCGTCGGATGACCATCGGATCATCGACTCACCATCAGATCATCGGCTCACCATCGTTTCGTCGGATCACCATCGACGAAACGATTAAGATTCGTTTCGCTGTGTAGACTTTGAAGAGTCAACATCATCCTCAACTTTCTGGATGGAGGACATGTTTATCCTTTTTTTGAACTGTTTGTTTTTTCTTTTTTGAATGAAGAGCATTTTTGTTATTTTCTCAAACCATCGCTTTATGAGAAGAATAGCAAGAAAGGGTACTTAAGTCTTTGCAACCACACCAGACTCCAATGCTAAGTGATGTCAACATACACGGGAATATGAGCCCATGTGCTTGTATACGCAGTGCTCATTCAGACCCCCGAACACAGACGTGGGATTCAATGAATCATCGGGGGAGAACATACACCACCCTCTCCTCTGATTGGTTCGAGGCGAATGGCCACGTAGGGCTCTTTGGGTCCGAGTGTTAGCGAACCGATCCGGACTCGAAGTTGGATGGAGCCACGATCACACTTTGAGTGTGTGTTTGCACCTGGACGCCCTCCATCGGCTTTTGGGCCCATGTGATGGCACCTGATCCTAGCTTGGTGGGTGGAGGTGGGGAACAGGCCAAGGGGGAGAAATGTTGATCATTGACCTCACACACTTTGACGTTCATGGATTTTGAACTCGCGACATCCCATCGATTTTCACTTGCCAACCTAGCTAGATGAACATGGTTCCTGATTTATTTGTCCAATTGAAATCTAACAAAACAAAAAATATAGACGACATAAAATTTGCTTTATATGAAAATAAAAAAAAAATTGCACCTCAAAAGGGTAGTTCAATAAAAAAAATGTAAAGCATATAGGGATGACAGTGGACCCCAAGGAAGCAGGGATCTGTCTCAACCAACCCATTTGGGGCGGGGATGGAAAACATGAAGAACATGATACGAGGAATGAACCGAGAATGAAGGTGAAAATAAATACTGGTGCAGAGATGGACTTACATTTTTCCTCACCCCGCCTTGTTTTGTCCCTGATCCCCGTTATTAAAATAACTAAAATACTTTTTAGTTATTTAATAAAATTACATAAAACTCTTATATATATTCCTCTAACTAAATTTCTAATCTTAAACCTACAACCACCCTTTGGGCTTCTTCGGTTTTCCTTTCTCTCCTTCTAATCGTTGCGGTCGATGCTCATCATGTTGCTTTGTGCAACAACTCAGTCTCTCCTCCTCCTTCTATCAAACACAACGATAGAAGATAAGGACGATAAATTTGGTGAGATGTAGGGCCCGGATGGAGACGAAGACGATAAATCTTAGACAGGGCAGCGGTGGAGGTCTAAAGCCACCCCATCACGTTACCAAGATGGAGGGTCAGGTGCTTAACGCACAAATTTTTGTGCAATATGATTGCACATGATCTTTTCACGTGTGTGTGTGTGTGTGTGTGTGTGTGTGGGGGGGGGGGGGGGGGGGGGGGTATTTGGGAGACGTAAGAGACCACCGGTCCACCACCCTCGAGGCTCACCATGTGGACAACGTCAGAGTGACATTATCATCACAAGAGGAAGAAACGTGTCTTTTTCTCAACCAAAGATTGGTGTTCTTTGACTCGTCCTTAATGCTTCCTGTATCCAGCCAGCTTACACCCTAATATTTAATTAATTAGTATTTTATTATGCTACCATGCGAACCCAAATGTTGCCATTTTCTAATATGCTATAGAGTTCTCTTCACGCCTGCTGTCTACTGTGGCTTGTTGAAAGCCATGATCTAACATACATAAATTATGAAAATTGAGTTATTTAAAAGCATTGTGTTACGGAGAGTCTTGGGTTTTTTCGGTTTGGATCAATCGGATTCATTTTTAAACTCGTGTGTATTCAGGTCGAGTATTTTGTTGAGTTTTGGATTTGTTACTTTGGTTTGGGTGGTTTGAGATCGAATCCATCTTCGATTACGTCTTTTAGAACTTTCTTCTCTAAGATCATTTTTTTTTCTAGAATACAATCATCTGGATTGAGGATTACTTTGATTAAACATGTTTCTCATTTTGATCGTGGCATCTGTGGTTTCTTAAAATTCACGATTTCATCAACGAGGGCCCAAGCTCTTCATGCTTTCAAAACTGTTAGGGCACCGATCACAGTATCAGCAACCTAGCACATTGTTACCCAAATAACCATAATAAAAAACCGTCTTTAGTTGACAGAATTTATCGAAGCCATATTTTTTGGTGGCTTAGCTGCGATTTAATTCACTAATTCGCAGAATATCCCTTTTTTTTTTTGCAAGATGCAATTAGAAAAGAAAGAGGATCAGGTGAGGGGCACCTCCCACAGTCAAAAGCGCCTTGGATGCAGTTAATACACCCATCAAGCAGGGAAATAAGGCTCATTGTGAGCGGTTCATTTTAAATCATTCAGATGTCTTTCAGCCTAAACGCCAGCGGCATCTAGAAAAAACATAAAGCCCTTCTAAGGAGAGGGTTGTGTATGTTCGCCCCGATGATTCACTGAATCCCACGTCTGTGTTCGGGGCTTTGAATGAGCACCACGTATACAAGCACATGGGGCTCGTATTCCCGTGTATGTTGACATAACTTTGCATCGGACTCTGGTGTTGTTGCAAAGACTTAAGTACCCTTTATTGTTATTCTTCTCATAAAGTGATGGTTTGAGAAAATGACAAAAATGCCTTTCATTCAAAAAAGAAAAAACAAATAGTTCAAAAAAAGGACAAACATGTCCTCCATCCAGAAAGTCGAGGATGATGTTGACTCTTCAAAGTCTTCTTCTTTTTCTGTTCAAAAAAAGGACAAACATGTTTTCTTCTTCTTTCTCCGTAAAACCTTTTTTCTCTCTAGAGAAGAAACATGTTCATCTCGTTCCGGTGACGGGTGTTCTACGAAATGTAGATCCCCCCTTCTGTAAGGGCAAAAGGCCATGAACACGTTGGGAGGAGCCCTCAGACCCCCCTTCTGTAAGGGTAAAAGCTCTGAATCAGACTCCATAACTCTTCAAGTTGAATGATGCTACCCACACTGGGAGGAGCTCTCAGACCCTCCTTTCTGTAAGGGTAAAAACTCTAAATCAGACTCCACAACTCTTTAACTCCAGGGAACGAGATGAATACCCGTCACCGGAAGGACGGCTCCGCTGAGACCTCCTCGCTAGGGAGAAGAAGATGACGTGGTGGAGCTTCTGCTGGCCATCCTCAGCGCGACTGCACCGACTGGGTTGCTGTCGAGGAGGAGGGCGAGAACGGTGACTCTTAGCTTGGGCAATCTTTCTTTTGATGATTGTGGTTGTAATGTATCGTTGAAGTTAAAATGGGGAATGAAATGACAATAGAAATTGCTGAAAATTTACAGAAATAAACTAGACTCAATAACGAAGACACCACTTTTTACGGATTTGGAATATGACCTCCGGTTAGGGAGATATGACTCTGACAAGTTGTCCTAATTTGCGGAAGACACTACAAATCGCTATAGCGATTTGCGGAAGACACTACAAATCGCTATAGCGATTTGCGGAAGACACTACAAATCGCTATAGCGTTTCGCGATTTACGGAAGACACTACAAATGCTACAAATTGCTGTAGGAAAGCCCGATAATACTACAAATCATAGTTGGAAGGCCCAAAAAAATTTTGGTCCGGAGGGCGCTGCCCCCCGAGCCCCCCGCCAGGGGCGGCCCCCCCTGGACCCCCGCCTGCTGACCGCACAGCGGGATCCGCGCCGGGGGGAGCCCCCGGACCCCCCTCCTGTAAGGGCATAAACTCTAAATCAGGCACACAAGTAGAGAGAGAAGGGAGAGAGAGTGAGAGGGTTGGTGTTCATGGCCTTCTCCAGGAGGAACCCTTTACCTCTCTTGATTTCTTCTCTACAGAGAGAGAGGGTTTTACAGTATTTTACGAAGAAGGAAGAAGAAGAAGATGACGATGCAGCAATGTAGGATCATCTGTTGGATGTGCACAGAAGTAGAGAGAGAGTGAGAGGGTTGATGTTCATGGCCTTCTTCAGGAAGAACTCTTTGTTTCCCTTGATTTCTTCTCTAGAGAGAGAAAGGGTTTTACAGTGTTTTACGGAGAAAGAAGAAGAAAACATGTTTGTCCTTTTTTTAAACAGAAAAAGAAGAAGACTTTGAAGAGTCAACATCATCCTCGACTTTCTGGATGGAGGACATGTTTGTCCTTTTTTTGAACTATTTGTTTTTTCTTTTTTGAATGAAAGGCATTTTTGTCATTTTCTCAAACCATCACTTTATGAGAAGAATAGCAATAAAGGGTACTTAAGTCTTTGCAACAACACCAGAGTCCGATGCAAAGTTATGTCAACATACACGGGAATACGAGCCCCATGTGCTTGTATACGTGGTGCTCATTCAAAGCCCCGAACACAGACGTGGGATTCAGTGAATCATCGAGGGGGGGGGGGGGGAACATATAACCTGCTTTGCCTTCTAAGTGATGGGCGTCTCATCCGTACAGGTTTGGATGCCGTTCATCGTGAGGTCAACGACATCCAAAGGATACCCTGACGCAGATCCCATATCGTTAGAAAAGAGGGGATCTGAGCGGTAAACCACCGGTGCGCATTAATTTGCATGTATTGTTGCTCAGTTTTGGTTGAACTATATCATTCGTGAGAATAAGACATTAATTTGATAAAATTTTTATAAAATGCACCCCAGACGACAACCCTCAGCTTTTCTTCTGGAAACCAAAAATAATGTTAGCCGAATTAACTACTAAAACCAAAATACGATCTCTTTTTATCTACTTGGTGATCTCTTCTCTTTTGAAAAAACACTATATAATCGTCCTCCCATGTGGCCGGGCTCTATATAAGATAATTCAAATGGTAAAAGAAAGTTTATACCATATACATTTATCAAGATTTATAGTAAAAATAATGAAAAACATAAACATGTTGATAATTTTAAAAGATTTTAAAATAATTTTATTTTATAGTTATTAAAAAGAGTGAAAAGGCATTTGAGAGAGAGAGAGAGAAAGATTCCTCGTTCTATACCTATTAAAAGGGGTGAGAGAGACGTTTGGGGGTTAGAGAGAGAGAGAGTGTGTTTTCATTTTATGGCTATTATTGACGTTTGAGAGAGAGAGAGAGGGGGGGGGAAGGTTATAAAAAGTATATATGTTTGAAAAAATTATAATGTGCCATGTAAGTAGCACTTTTTTTTTGGGAAAACTCTATGCAAATGAACATACTAATTTTTAATTACATTCTCAACTCACATGACAAAAATGTCAATCAATAAAAAGTTATAAAACAAACATTTTTTTTTTGTACTTGATACCCTTGCTTCTTGCTTCTGCTTTTATAATACTTGTGGAAACATGTACTATTTTTCACTACACATTTTATATTTTTTTAAACATACCAAACAGTCCAACATATATATTGGTTAAGTAGATGTTTGGTATTATTGAAGGTAAGAAGCTTTTCACTTAAAAATCATGGCTGCCAGTTGTATTTGGTAGAGATAATGATCCAGAAGTTGCCAAGGATATGATAGCATCTAATCCAGACAAAACAACAAATGATACCACTAGGGATGTACAACGAACTGAGCTAGCTCAGGCTCGACTCGTTTAAGCTCAGCTCGAACTCATTCAAAAAAATAAATGAGTCGAGCATGAACAAGGGTTAAGCTTCGTACATATAAACGAGCCGAGCTTGAACATGCAGTCCAGATCAAATAAGCCCAATTAAGATCGGTTCACATAGTTATATAAAAAAACATAGATTTATATATGCATGGATTTTGTTCATAATGTAAACACAAAAAAGGATTTTACCTTAATGAAAACTCATTGGTCATCTTTGAAAGGGGCATGAGTTATAATCCCATTGTTTACATCTCTTTCTAAAAGGCATTTTACACAATTTAAAAAAAAAAGAGCATTTTTAAATTAAAGGTTTTTAGGTTGAGTCGAGTCAAGTTGTGCTCGAGTTGATCCTAAGCCGCGGTTGTTCAAACTTGGCTCGAGCTTGAACAACCTATTTTCCTTCACGAGCCAAGTTGAGTCAGCCCAAGCTCAGCTGGAACCCAGCTAGTGTGCATCCCTAGATACCGCAAGTCAAAAGATGTTACAAGAGGACGTAAGGAGGAGTCCTCTATCTTGCTTAAGTCCATGCCTAAAATCAAGGAGGTGTAGTGTGTTTTCTACCTAATAATTGAAAAGGATAATAAAAAATGTAAACAATATATATTTGATAAGAGAAGCAAAATCTCTTTTCAAGAGTGAGAATAGAGTTTATATGGATGTAGGTTACTCCTAACTGAGTCACATACATTGCTTTGCCCTTGTGTGTGTTTTCTCTCTATGCGTGAGTTTATTCTACGTTTTCATCGGGTTCTTGGATTTGTTATGGGATGAGAGCCATGACAAGTGATCATGGAGAACGTAGAATCGTCTCACAATGTCACGGATCAAAATGCCAACCAGCTTCGTGTGTCACTGCTTCTCTCTTATTTCAGCCAAATCCCCAATCTAGTTTGCATCACTTCTTTGCAAGAAAATTAATAGCTAATAATACTTATTATGGGAATCCCAATTCCTCCCTATTCTAAAATCGTATGATCTCATTAGGTTTGTGGATGGATCAAAACCTTATCCGCAAAAGTTTAAACCAAATTCAAGTGAACTCAACCATGAGTTTGTTCTATGGCAACATCAGGATCAGTTAATACTCAGTTGGCTTCCCATGTTATCTGAATATGTGCATACCCACGTTGTTAGACTGACAACCTCTTATGCGGTTTGGAACTCATTAAAGCTTGCTATGCGACAAAATATTGAGCAAGGATTATGTATTTAAAGAATCAATTAATCGATCTTAAAAAGTTTTCACGAGGCATTAATGAATATGTTTAGTATACGAAAAAAATCTTGCATCAAAACCAATATCAGAGAAGGATCTAATATCTCGTATTCTCAAAAGTCTTTCCTATGAATTTAGTTCTCTCTAAAACGTTGTTAGTCTCCCTTGATGAGCTTCATGGGTTGTTATTGATCCAAGAGGCCTCACTGAATGAGAATAAAGTTACTTCTCATATCAATAATCCCTCTACTGACCTCACCACACACCAAAATCAAAATTGGCATGGTGGATATTGGGAGAAAGTTAATGCTGAAAATTGTATGTTTGGTAGTGTGGATTCCTCCCAGAATTTGAAAACAAAAACAACGTTTTTTTTACCAAAAGATATTTTTTTCTTTGAAATAGACCTGAAACCCTATTTGGACTTTGAAAGAGTATGGAAACCGTTTTTCAAAGAGCGACAACATTGCGATGATTCGTATCTCGTATGCAAGACCTGTGGTGGGAGCCACCAATACTTGAGAAAAGGACAAAAAAATGAATAGCATCAGAATTTTAGGGTCTTGCAGACGACCAACCAACAGTCTCAAGACAAAATAAAAATTAAAACAAATTGAATCTCACATCGAGCTTAGGTAGCCCTTTCTACAGTTGATGAGTGCGGGAGAGCACGGGCGACACTTCGGCTTGGCATGAGCTCCAAAGAGGGTGAGACAAGGGATTACAGTCCTACGCTAGGCTAGGTTAGGTCAGCTAAGCTAGGACTTGTAGAGACTCAGGTAAAGTAAGGACGTGGACACAAATGAACTTCAGATGTTGAAATAAGGGAAGTAGCCCTCTATTTATAGTTTTTAGGCAGATTCATATACGTTTTCTGTGTATCTGGGATCCATCTAGATAGATGACTCTTAAACAAGTTGCCTTTGAATAAAAGGCTAGGATTACATGGCTTAGCCTAAGAAATCATTTTAGAAGGATTACTAGGCTTATCCTAATGTTTTGGAAGGCCTAAAGTCAGGAATTGAGGTCGGTCTGCAGTCTAAGCTAATACCTTGTTTTACACATGAGCTTTCTCTTGAACTCGGTGTTATGAGCAAAAAGTCTTGCCGAACGAGGTCAGACGAAGACAAAACAAGTGTTTCTCACTTGAAATCGCACGAAATACAGTTGATGATTTTGACAAAGACAAAAACTTCTTTTTAAAAAGAAGAAGGCAGAGACAAGTTTTTGGGGGGCAAAAGCATAAAAAAGACGTAGAAATTTTGACTTTTGATGGATAAAAATGGAATGATACCCTTTTAGAAATGCGCCTTTGAAAATATGATTGGGTTTGAGATGGTTGATGTGCTCATCCAATGGGTTTTAGATTGCTCCATCAATTTATGGGATAACCTATGGACCTAATGTCCATCTATCTACATGATGATTCTAAGATATGACTGGGTAGATTTTTTCTAATAGGACATGGGACAATTGGGTTTCTAAGAACTATGTTTGCTGCAATAAAACTTGTTAGTAACATTAAAAAAGAATGCATATGACATGAGATGATGATGCATGATGAAATGCTCTAATTTTGATCTATTTTGATCAAGGTGATCCCGAAGCAAGTTCTTAAGACAAATCTTCATATGCATAAAGGATCAATTTTTTGATAAAACAATGTAGAAGACACTTGGCATTAACTTTCTCGAAATCAATATTGCTACCTTTGACAAAAAAATGACTATGTTGACAAAATGCATTTCAAGATGTTCCTCACTCCCTGACTTAATAATCAGTTGTTCAAGGTAAGAGGGTCTTGCTGACAACCAACTATCGGTCTCAACACAAAGAAAAAACCTTGTTTTGCATGAGGGTCTCTCCAACATAATAAGTAGTTGTGTAAAGTGAGATATTTTATCGATGATCAACCATCGGTCTTAAGACAAAACAAACAAGACAAAATGCATCTAGACACAAATATATTGTTAAAAGATTGACTCAAAATGACACTTTTTGCAAAAGTTGTGACAATTATTTGTGCATTGTGAAAACCCCAATTTGGATAAAATTGATAAAAATTGCAGAATTTTTTGCCAAAATAATCTTACCATAGGATCAACTTGTAAACCTTTGTGGGTTAAATAAGATAACATGAATGAGTGATTGCAAAATGAATGCTATTGATAAGACAATCGAATCATGATGTTAAAGAACTTCATGACAAGACAAAGATGACATTTATGACTGCCAAAAGTGCATGACATAATGCTAAGTGCTATGGTTAGACTTATAGAATGCAATGGGCATGATGAACTAAGTCTAAAAATTATGTTCTATTTTTTTTTCAAAAGAAAAAGCAATTGCCTTTTGCTAAAAATGTTGAAAGCAAATTTTGAAAATAAAAATTTTCATATGACTGGCTACTTGCCATGAAAAGTGTTGCAAACATGAGAAGAGTGAGTGTGTGCAACTCGCATTACTCAACAATAATTTGATTATTTATCAATGTTGATCTAACTTTATTTTCCGGATTGTTGTCCCTAATTCAAGTCATTATAAAATAAACAAGCTCACTTTTCATTAGAATAAATTTTATGTTTGACCTAAAATTTTGAAGCCATCAGTCATAAAAGTGCATGTATAAGCTCATGATTTGATAGTTGCCAATTTAAACTCACAAAGATTGAGACCCCAAAAACTTTCAAATGAGCAAGACTCCTTAACCATATAGGCATGAGAATAAGAGCTCCAAGTGCATAAAAGTATGGGACTTTCCAATTTTGTGCACTTTAACCTCCTCACTCCAATATTTCAAACTAATTCATATTGAATATTTCCAAGTAACTAATCATTTTTTAAAGATTTTGAAGAAAACAAACAGGACACATGTTATTGAACTTTGGAAAATGAATTGCATGGTAATGATGATGGCAATGGATGAAATGGAAATGACTTTATTTTTTTTTCAACTTTGGGTATCACATGGCTCAAAAGTGGTACCATTAAAAGTTGGACACGACATTCTTGAATATAAGGCTCAAATAAAAGAAAATGGGTTAAGGAATCCTAGGCATTTTCTACTTGAGATCTTGGATTACAAAGAAAACATAGAATTTTTTTTTAGCATTCTTACATTTTTCTTTTCTTTTTTTCAATAATGCCCTTTTTTCCTAATGCTTTTTTGACATTTTTTTATTGCTCTACTTCATAGAAAATACCCTAGGATAAAGTCTAAATGAGTAAGTTTAAATTTGTACAATGATATGACCAACTTAATCTGTTTTAAGGATGTTGAAAACAAGACTTATGAACAAAATGTACCAGCGCATAAGATGGATAAGTCCATAAGACCGACCAAAGGAGAAAATAAGGAGCAAAGACAAAACAAAAGTTAGCCTTGACATCTTTCAGCATGAAGAGTTTTTCCTCTAAGTGAATCTTCATGATCTTAAACTATAGAATATGAGACTCAACAAGCCCTTGTATGATTCATCCTTTGTTATTTTTAGGCTTCACAAAGATATTTATCCTTCTATTTCACTACAAGCTTCTTCATTTTATGTTGTCTTCTCATAAATGACTCTACCTTTAAGTTTCTTCTTCACAATAATAGAAAAGAAATTGACTATTATTAATGATGCAAGGAGTGAGATGAAGTGCATGCGAACTTGTCATGACTTCTTGGCAAAATCCATTCAAATGAAAATGCCCCAAAATCCCAACTTGGAAAATTCTTTAGATTTTCAGGGTAATTTTTTTTTTGAAATACATTACGCAAGGCGGAAAAACAAGTGAAAATTCTGGGCAGGTTACAGAGTGAACAACAAGATGAAACATTTTATTAATATTGTTTACAAAATGATACAACATTTCCCTTTACAAAAGACAACTGCCAAGATCTTCAATGTTCTAGAGTGTGGGTTCAGTCCTTTGCTGCACATCGAGCTCCATCGCACCACGGGAAGCAAGCAAACACCTGTATCCCTATAAAACAAGGTCAGTACTCTTGCGAGCTTGTGAGAAATCATTCACGACAATCCATTTGAGTAAATCATAGCATTTATAACATGATATGCATCTAATAACATAATTAACTAGAGCAACAACACAAGTGAATATATCATGACAGAACAGGTAAAATATCGCAAACACTGCATATGTATAAGTGGGCATATATGTGCATTGTGGTGAGATAATTAACATAATTAAAGTGATTAAATAAGTGCAATTGCAGCAAGTAAACAGGCAGTAAAGGAACAATGCTAAGTAATAAACGACAACGACATGCACCAACATACTTAGGCAGATACATCAATAATTTAAGCAAGTGAGCAAGGAAAGTGTAACTCTTGTATCATGATCAAAATAAGCAGTGCGATCGTGATCGAGCGACTAACATGATTAACATTAGCATTCAACAATGAATATTTCATTAATTATCTAATCAAAGGAAGGCCTCTCTAGAATTATATCGCATGAGATATTCATAAGAAAGAAAGTATGGGTAACTGCATATTTTTGACATAAGTGAGCTCAACTCACAAGGTGGGTCCATTACCCACACTAACTCACCACAGAGTTTTTAGCATTCCACAAAGTCTCACAGACAAATATGTCATTACAAGGTGCCTTGAGTCCCCTTTACACTTACGGGACATATCAAGTGCCAAAAGTGAATCGTGTGATCAATGCAAACATACACAAAACACAATCAAATATTCATTAAATGCTAGGACACTTGAATTATCAACATGAATCATGCAATTACTCTAAGTTTGGTAACATGATGTGCAAGTGAAAGTACTCATTTGTGTTATAACATTTATGTCACATTGTTCCCAAGTAGTGTGTAAGCGTACATAAATCAAAGCAATATGAGCTAGATATTGCATGTTGGCTAATCCCAATTCGACCATATTAGATGATAAATAAGCTTAATTAGGCCGTTTTAGTTCAGTGACATGATGTGCCATGGTGCACGTGAATTCTTCATTCTATCAAGCATACTACCAAATTTTTGGAATGCCCAAAGTGCGCAAGTTGCATACAGTTTTACATATGCGGTTTGTGCTCGTGATATGGTGATCTATATGACATTTTTGTGCGTCAACATACTACATTTTGGTGACAATTTCATAAAAGCAATATGGATGTATTCTGAGAACTTGTCAAGTGTGTGTTCATTTCCAAGACACGTATATACATATATATGTATCTATCAAACTGTCATAAATATTAAAAATATAAGAAACATCACATCGCAGTGAGTAAGGTGTTGTTCAGCACTATTGCTCTATTGTGTGCGCCACCAAAAAAGGGGGAAAATATAGTATGCAAAAAGATCAGTATTTTTGAGATATTCAGGCAAAAATTCAGCCCTGGACCTAAACACAAAAGTTGTAGAGTTATCTCTTAGCTTTCCATAGAATCAAACTAACTGAATTTTTATTAAGGGAGTCAAGAAAAATTCGAAAAATACGAAACACTATCCAGGGTGTTCTGGACTGAATAGAGACTGACAATAATCTGAATGTTCTATATTTTGATAAAGGATTATAAGGAATCTGTGTACCGAACTAGAAAACGTAATCAACTATAAAGTTGGAGGACTGTGTCTTGGCTTTTTAGAATGTCCAAGAACACTAAAATCTGACCTGTATCCAAGGAGATACAGTCAGTTTATCAGAGGTATCTCTAAGAACTCTGGATTCGAAAAAGATCCAATGCATGCAAAAATTATATTTTGATAGAGATTTTAAAAGATTTTACGAACCGAATCAGGCCAAACCTTTAACTACAAAGTTAGAGATCTGCATCATGGGCTTTTCAGAATATCCAAGAACATTGAAATACAACCTGTATTCAAGGAGATACAATCAATTTATCAGATGTGTCTCTGACAACTCTGGATTCGAGAAAGATCTAACATATGAAAAAACTATATTTTGACAAAGATTTTAGAGGATCCTACGAACCAAATCAGGCCAAACCTTTAACTATAAAGTTATAGGCCTAAGTCTGAGATTTACATAATGTCTAAGAAAACCGAAATCCAACCTGTGTCCAAGGCGATATAGTCAATTTAGCAGAGGTATTTCTGACAACTCTGGATTCGAAAAAGATTCAATGTATGCAAAAACTATATTTTGATAGAGATTTTAGAGGATTCTACGGACTGAATCAGGCCAAACCTTTAACTACAAAGTTAGAGGTTTGAGTCAGAGTTTTTTCAAATGTCTAAGAATGAAATCCTACCTGTATTCAAGGAGATACAGTCGATTTAACATAGGTGTCTCTAACAACTCTAGATTCGGAAAAGATACAATATATACAAAAATTATGTTTTGATAGAGATTTTAGAGGATTGTAAGGACCGAATTAGGCAACACTTTTAACTACAATGTTAGATGCCTGAGTCTGAGCTTTCCAGAATGTCTAAGAACACTAAAATCTGACCTGTATCCAAGGAGATACAGTCAATTTAGCAGAGGTGTCTCTGACAACTCTGGATTCGGAAAAGATCCAATACATGCAAAAACTATATTTGGACAGAGATTTTAGAGGATTCTACAAACTGAATCAGGCCAAACCTTTAACTACAAAATTAGAGGCCTGAGTCTGAGCTTTCTAGAATGTCCAAGAACATTGAAATCCAACCTATATCCAAGGAGATACAGTTAATTTATTAGAGGTGTCTTTGACAACTCTAGATTCGGGAAAAATCCAATGCATGCAAAACTTTATTTTTTTTTAAACATAAGTGTATGTGTTCACGTGATGCATCTTACATAAGTGCTATAAACTAAATGTAAGGAACAACACACAAATCTAATCCACCGAATCAACATGCAACTCAACACACATGCATTATGAAACTCGGTTTCATGTTTACACAAGTAATGGAGAATACATTACCAAAAATGAAAATACAAACGGACAATGAAAGAAATCTCACCTTCAATGGCTTCCAGAACGATGGAGGGGATCTTCTCTTGCTTGAGCGTGTAGAATGGAGTCCCACGTGGTACCTAACTCTACACACTAGCAAGGTGGAGAGAAGGAAGGGAGAAGCACGGTCGGCTATGGTGGGAGCCCCACGATTTTGGGAGAGAGGAGGGAGAGAGAGAAAGAAGAGGAGAGAATGACTTTCTCTCTCTTCTTAAAAATTAATTATGCTAGGGTGTTAAGTGAATGACTGGGATTAAAAGTTAAAAATGAATGGCTATAATGTATGCCACACCCTTCTAGGAGGTGGCAAACTTGTAATATTTTAGTTCTACTTTTCCTGCACTCAATAGGCTTATTTCGTTTGAATTTCTTTGGAAACTTTTCAAAACGCCACTCCCTAAGGCCCTACACCCCTTTTAGGGTTTGAAAAAGTTTCAAAAATGCCCCCTAGAGTGCAAACACCATACTTATTTGATTTTATTCGAAGATTCACCTAAGTTTTTGAAAACATCTCTCTAAATCACCGAAAAACCCAAATTTTGATAATTCTCTTGTCTCAATTTTCTCAAAATGAGTTGTGTTTAGGCAATTACACTTTCGGTAAATCAAAACCAATGCCCCTATGCATTTTTAATAAAACTTACATGTTTGACATAATATCACTACGGTATATATATACGTATACATACATTCTAGGATTTCGTATGTATATATATACATATACAAATATGTACACATACATATATACTTAAACATACACATATATGTACGTATACATACCTAGATCCATGTAAACACACATAAATTTTAAATTTCCATATATAACTATATTTTCAAAGCACATCTTTAAATTTTCATCTCTTGCGAAAATCGTTCCCGTTTTGACTCACTCCCTATCGATATACGCTCTCCACTAATTCACATAAAATAACAAGGTTTTTTCCTCATTTGGGCCTCAAATTTGAGGATCGACTAAATATATATATATATATATATATATATATATATATATATATATATATTATGAATTTAACTTAGGATTCTCGGAAATTAATGCATTATAGATTGCCTTCAATCATTGTCGTACATCTTACTTACGCGATTTAGGGTCTCGTATATCCATACTTATATACATATACATATGTATAATGCATAACTATATGCGAAAACCTCATAACTAATACAAGAAATTTACCATCACTGAATCACATCATGCATTGCCTTTTCTCAGAAAAATCTCAGGTCTTACATTCTACCCTCCTTAAAAAGAATTTCGTCCGCGAAATCACAAACATCAAAAAATGACAAAATGGTCAGATCTCCTCTGATGGTGCCTAATCGGCAACAACTAAGTCTCTAGTAGACTTCCTCGGACAAAACTTGACAATATGCCTCGGTTGTCCACACTTGAAACATTTGTCATCATAGAGAGGGCAAACTCCGAAAGGATGATCTTTATCGCATCGTCGACACATCCGCTGGACATTCAGTCATTGGGATTGCCTTTGCTGGTGGTTCTGATGTCCTTTCTGATATTTTTGCTTTTTAGTAAGTGGTGATGACTCCTTCCTACTAGGATTTTCTCACTGGTACACATGCATCATAATCGATGATCCGGTTCCATTTCGTTGATTCTTTTGCTCCTCGATCCCATTTTCTTCTAGTAGAATAGCTACCTCAATAGCCGCATCAAGTGACTTTGGCCCGCTAGTGAACACTTTGGTTCTCAGAGTAGGCCTCAAACCACGAGCAAACTTTATTGCTCGTTCCTTTTCTATGACGTAAACATTTGGAGAATATCGCCCCAAACAACGAAACTTAGTGATATAATCAGACAGGGTCATCGTCCCTTATTGTAGGTCTAGGAAATCTTGCATTTTCTTACTTTGTTCATGCTTAGGAAAATATACTGAGTTAAACACTTCGACGAATTCGTCCCACGTAACGCTCTTGTCTTTGAATTTTACCGAGGAGATCATGTCCCACCATTTCTCAGCATGGTCTTTCAAGCGATAGGTACCAAAGTTCACATTCAGTTCCTCTGAGACATTCAAAACACAAAAAATACGTTTTATCTTACGTATCCATGACTCCGCAGCCTCAGGGCTTGTCTTACCCTCAAAAGCAGAAGGATCCAATTCCATAAAGCGCTTATAGGTAACCGTACTTATGTTCTGCCCACCTTGGGCTACGAGTTGAAGGTTTGTACCCATCTATTGCATTGCAACCACTTATTGTTGCACAACCTCCACAAGGTTGCTCACAATGCCCATGATATCGTCGCACCTGGCCTCCCATGTCATCTATCAGGACAAAAAGACATAATGATTAATCGATAGGTCTGACAATTAAGCTTGATAAATAATGATCACAACAATCTTTCAAAATCCAATGAGCACACTACACACAACTCGAGCGAATGCGATGGCAACTCAATTGTATAGCAGCACAATCTACTAACATGTTCTTCGAACAACCTCAAGTGACACCACAAACGGCTGCTATCGCCAGAAAATCACCATTCTAGACGACCAACATTAGAGAATCGCCAGTCTAACACACCATCGGGAGAATCACCACTCCGATAATCAAAACAAAGAGCCACTGCTCGAATGACATCGTTAGAGAATCACCACCTTAACGGTCTCGTTGAAGCATCACTACTTCAACAACATCATTAGGGAATCACCACCCTAATAGCATCGTTGGAGAATCACCACTCTAACGGCATTGCTAGAGAATCACCACTCCAACAACCTTCATTAGAGAATCACCACTCTAACGGCATTGCTGGAGAATCACCACTCCAAAAACCTTCATTAGAGAATCACCACTCTAATGGCATCGTTAGAGAATCACCACCCAAGCGGCATCGTCTGAGAGTCACCACTCTAATGGCATTGCTAAAGAATCACCACTCAAACAACCTTCATTAGAGAATCAACACTCTAATGGCATTGTTAGAGAATCACTACCCTAGCGGCATCGTCAGAGAGTCACCACTCTAACGGCATTGCTAGAGAATCATTACTTCAATAACCTTCATCAGAGAATCACCACTTTAATGACATCGTTAGAGAATCACCACCCTAGCGGCATCGTCAGAGAGTCACCACTCTAACTGTATCATTAGAGCATCACCACCCTAATGACAATGCTGACACTACCAAGAATCATCACCTGAGCCAACACAACACCACAATCCCTGCGACTGTAGTTGAAAACCAAGAATTCCCACAACGCTCTCTCAGAAGCAACAACACCCAGAAGCCTGGTGCTATGTAGTACCCACAATGACCCTCTCAGGAGTCAATTGCCATCACCGGCAACACAAAAGCCACATGCCAGGCGCACAACTGAATGTTCTCATAACCAAGAACAATTGAGGATCTACAACATCCTCCTACGAGGAAATCAAAGGCTCAACCAGCACAGACAAGGCTTTCACCTTCTGTCTGAAGATCACACACAGAGAGGTACCCTTCATCAAAGACAGGGTCACGAATATCTCCAACGAAATTGGAGAAGGAAAAATACTAATTGGGAGCCACATCTGATGATTCTTATCAAAACAACATTGTCTTCCATACGATTGGTGCAATAGTTCGATATTCGTTACGATTCATCCATTGTCTCCACTCAAGTAATGTGGAACGAGAAGGTGAAATATGCAAGAGGTCTTTAGGTTAGATCAATGACTTCAACTCTCACAGAAGTTGACACGAATTAGCTTGGAAAACCACATCCACAAGAGTAAAAGCAAAACCATTCGAAAACTCTACACCAAACTTCAACTAATACTTAATCTCTAAGTGTCCTCTCAGGCCACAATAGGTGCAAAAGCTTAGCACACTAAGACCAATTCACCTTACGAATTCGATTCTTATAGCAGTCTGAACCTCTTGGTTCCGACACTCGATACCTTGAGCCAATTCATACAAAGCTTTAAGCGTAAAATCGTGTCTAGCATCGGATGACCTCGAAATGTCATACAATTTATCTAAACATGCAAAAAAAAACAATAAAGCAACAAAAACTCAATTCTATTAAATTAGGCATACTTACAGTGCGATCGTCGATGCGTGCAGAGACTTGAACCACACTTCTAAAACACTGTTCTGATGCCAAAACTGTAACACCCCAAAATCCCAACTTGGAAAATCCTTTAGATTTTTAGGGTAATTTTTTTTTTGAAATACATTACGCAAGGCAGAAAAACATAAGGAAAAAACAAGTGGAAATTCTGGGTGGGTTACAAAGTGAACAACAAGATAAAATATTTTATTAATACTGTTTACAAAATGATACAACATTTTCCTTTACAAAAGACAACTGCCAAGATCTTCAATGTTCTAGAGTGTGGGTTCAGTCCTCCGCTGCACATCGAGCTTCATCGCACCACGGGAAGCAAGCAATCACTTGTATCTCCATAAAACGGGGTCAGTACTCTTGCGAGCTGGTGAGAAATCATCTACGACAATCCATTTACACAAATCATAGCATTTATAACACGATATGTATCTAATAACATAATTAACCAAAGCAACAACACAAGAGAATATATCATGACAAAACAGGTAAAATATCACAAACAATATATATGTACAAGTGAGCATATATGTGCATCGTGGTGAGACAGTTAACATAATTGAAGTGATTAAATAAGTGTAATTGCAATAAGTAAAGAGGCAGTAAAGGAACAATGCTAAGTAATAAACGACAACTTCATGCACCAACATACTTAGGCAGATATATCAATCATTTAAGCAAGTGAGCAAAGAAGGTGCAACTCTTGCATCATGATCAAAATAAGCAATGCGATCATGATCGAGCGACTAACATGATTAACATTAGCATTCAACAATGAATATTTTATTAATTATCCAACCAAAGGAAGATCTCTCTAGAATTATATCGCATGAAATATTCATAAGAAAGAAAGTACGGGTAACTGCACATTTCTGACATAAGTGAGCTCAACTCACAAGATGGGTCCATTGCCCACACTAACTCGCCACAGAGTTTTTAGCATTCCACAAAGTCTCACAGACAAATACGCCCTTACAAGGTGCCTCGAGTCCCCTTTATACTTACGGGACAAATCAAGTGCCAAAAGTGAATCGTGTGATCAATGCAAACGTACACGAAATACAATCAAATATTCATTAAATGCTAGGACACTTGAATTATCAACACAATTCATGCAATTACTCTAAGTTTAGTAACATGATGTGCAAGTGGAAGTACTCATTTGTGTTATAACATTTATGTCATAGTGTTCTCATGTAATGTGTAAGTGTACATAAATCAAAGCAATATGAGCATGATAGTGCATGTTGGCTAATCCCAATTCGACCATATTAGATGATAAACAAGCTTAATTAGGCCGTTTGAGTTCAGTGACATGATGTGCCATGGTCCACGTGAATTCTCCATTCTATCAAGCATACTACCAATTTTTTGGAATGCCCAAAGTGCGCAAGTTGCATACAGTTTTACATATGCGGTTTGTGCTCGTGATATGGTGATCTATATGACATTTTTGTGCGTCAACATACTGTATTTTGGTGACAATTTTATAAAAGCAATATGGATGCATTCTGAGAACTTGTCAAGTGTTTGTTCATTTTCAAGATACGTATATACATATATATATATATCAAACTGTTATAAATATTAAAAATGTAAGAAACATCACATCGCAGTGAGTAAGGTGTTGTCCAACACTATTGCTCTATTGTGTGCGCCACCAAAAAGGGGAAAAGATATAGTATGCAGAAAGATCAGTATTTTTGAGATATTTAGGCAAAAAATCAGCCCTGACCTTAAACACAAAAGTTGTAGAGTTATCTTTTAGCTTTTCACAGAATCAAACCAATCAAATTTTCATTGAGGGAGTTAGGAGAAATCCTAAAAATACAAGACACTGTCCAGAGCATTCTGGACTGAATAGAGACTGACAATAATATGAATGTTCTATATTTTGATAGGAAATTTTAAGGACCTTGAACCGAATTAGAAAACGTAATCAACTATAAAGTTGGAGTACTATGTTTTGGCTTTTTAGAATGTTCAAGAACACTAAAATCCGACCTATATCTAAGGAGATACAGTCGGTTTATCAGAGGTATCTCTAAGAACTCTGGATTCGGGAAAGATCCAATGTATGCAAAAACTATATTTTGATAGGCATTTTAGAGGCTTTTACAGACCGAATCAGGCCAAACTTTTAACTACAAAGTTAAAGATCTATGTCTGAGCTTTCCATAATGTTTACGAACACCGAATTACGACATGTATCCAAAGAGATACAGTTGATTTATCAGAGGTATCTCTGACAACTCTGGAGTCAGGAAAAATCCAATATATGCAAAAATTATATTTTGATAGAGATTTTAGAGGATCCTATAAAATGAATCAGGCCAAACCTTTAACTACAAAGTTATAGACATAGGTTTGAACTTTTCAGAATGTCTAAAAACACCAAAATTTGACCTGTATCCAAGGAGATACAGTCGATTTAGCATAGGTATCTATCATAACTCTAGATTCGGGAAAAATCCAATGTATGCAAAGACTATATTTTGACAAAGATTTTAGAGGATCCTACGAATCGAATCAGGCCAAACCTTTAACTACAAAGTTAGAGGACTGAGTCTGAGCTTTCTTGAATGTCTAAGATTACCGAAATCCAACCTGTCTCCAAGGAGATACAATCAATTTAGAAAAGATTTTTCTGACAACTCTGGATTCAGAAAAGATCTAATATATGCAAAAAATATATTTTGATAGAGATTTTAAAGAATTCTACAGACCAAATCAGGCTAAACCTTTAACTATAAAGTTAGAATCCTGAGTTTGAGTTTTTAAGAATATCTAAGAACACCAAAATCTGACCTATATCCAAGGAGATACAATCGATTTAGCAGAGGTGTCTTTGACAACTCTGGATTCAGGAAAGATCCAATACATGCAAAAACTATATATGGACAGAGATTTTAGAAGATTCTACAAACAGAATCAGGCCAAACCTTTAACTACAAAATTCGAGGCCTGAGTCTGTGCTTTCCAGAATGTCCAAGAATACCGAAATCCAACCTGTATCAAAGGAGATACAATTAATTTATTAGAAGTGTTTCTGACAACTCTAGATTCGGGAAAAATCCAATGCATGCAAAACTTTATTTTTTTTAAAAAAAACATATGTGTGTGTGTTCACGAGATGCATTTTACATAAGTGCTATAAACTGAATGTAAGAAACAACACACAAATCTAATCCACCGAATCAACATGCAACTCAACACACATGCATTATGGAACTCGGTTTCATGTTTACACAAGTAATGGAGAATACATTACAAAAAATGAAAATACAAATAGACAATGGAAGAAATCTTACCTTCAATGGCTTCTGGAATGATGGAAGGGATCTTCTCTTGCTTGAGCGTGTATGATGGAGTCCCACGTGGTACCTAACCCTACACACTAGCAAGGTGGAGAGAAGGAAGGGAGAAGCACGGTCGGCTATGGTGGGAGCCCCACGATTTTGGGAGAGAGAAAGGGGAGAGAGGAGGGAGAGAGAGAAAGAAGAGGAGAGAATGACTTTCTCTCTCTTCTTAAAAATTAAATATGCTAGGGTTTTAAGTGAATGACTGAGATTAAAAGCTAAAAATGAATGGCTAAAATATATGCCACATCCTTCTAGGTGGTGGCATACTTGCAATATTTTAGTTCTACTTTTCCTGCACCCAACATGCTTATTTTGTTTGAATTTCTTTGGAAACCTTTTAAAAAATGCCACTCCCCAAGGCCTTACATGCCCTTTAGGGTTTGGAAAAGTTTCAAAAATGCCCCCACACGCCTCCTAGAGTGGAAACACCTTCTTATTTGATTTTATTCGAAGATTCACCTAAGTTTTTAAAAATATCTCTCTAAATCACCGAAAAACCTAAATTTTGATAATTATCTCGTTTCAATTTTCTCAAAATGAGTTGAGTTTAGGCAATTACACTTTTGGTAAATCAAAACCAATGCCCCTATGCATTTTTAATAAAACTTACGTGTTTGACATAATATCACTACGATATATGTATACATATACATATATTCTAGGGTTTCGTATGTACGTATATACATATACAAATATGTACACATACATATATACTTATACATACACATATATGTACGTATACATACCTAGATCCATGTAAACACATATAAATTTTAAATTTCCATATATAAATATAATTTCAAAGCACATCTTTAAATTTTCATCTCTTGCCAAAATCGTTCCTGTTATGGCTCACTCCCTATCGATATACGCGCTCCACTAATTCACATGAAATAACAAGGTTTTTTCCTCGTTCGGGCCTCAAATTCGAGAATCGACTAAATATATATTATGAATTTAACTTAGGATTCTTGAAAATTAATATATTATAGATTGCCTTCAATCATTGTCGTACATCTTACTTACGCGATTTAGGGTCTCGTATATCCATACTTATATACATATACATATGTATAATGCATAACTATATGCAAAAACCTCATAATTTACACAAGCAATTTACCATCACTGAATCACATCATGCATTGCCTTTTCTGAGAAAAATCTTGGGTCTTACATAAGAGGCTATCCTTTTGAAAATTTTAATTTTTTTTTATTTTTAAGAATTTCCAATTTTTTTAGATTTTTCAAATAACTATTTACAAAAGACAATTAAACAATTTATTTATATTCTCCATAAGATGTGGGAATGGTGGACCGGACTTTGGACTGTAAGAGGTGGAAAACAAACGTGATCCAGATGGTGTAATCTTACCTTCTATGACTCTCTGACCTAGAGGACAAGGTGCAATTTGGATTTTACCCAGCAATAGATTGCCAATGAATCATGATTCAAGTTGAGATCGGAAGGTTGATGAATAACATGAGTAAGAGAGTCACGAAAGTGCATCTTTCTTTGGCGAATTTTGAGTTGTCTTGAGGAGTCTCATAAAAAAAACTTTCTTCTTCTTTAAGCTCTTAGGAGGAATTTCAACTCTTTAAGAAATCTCTATGACATAATTTGAACAGTTCATCTCTGCATAATCTAGTCTCTCAATCAACTCGAGCATCTTGCCTATGAAGGCGAAACATCACCATTTATGTGAACTCTACATTGTGTTATTTGCATATTTCGAGGTTGCCACAACCCCATCATTCAATCATCATAGCACAAACCAGATGTACCTGTCCAAAGGTATGGCTGTCCCTCTTCAAAGGTACAACTACGATGAAAGGGTAACATTTAGTATGTTGCAATTCATTTAGTTCAAACTTGACATGCATTGCTCTATGAGCATTTGGCCTGTAGAGGCAAACATCATTATTTTTATTTTTTTCAAAAGAGTGCTTATTACATATCTAGTGTCCAATTTTTATTCCGAACCTGGATTTTTCATCTAATTCACTTTATAATCCATATTCATGAAAGTGCTATAGGATCGAGGCAACAAGCACTAGAGGGAGGGTGAATAGTGCTTTTAAATAGTGTCTTTGGAATTTTGAAGAATTTTAAAATTTGCAAAACAATCACACAAAGAACACAAGAATTTATCCTGGTTCGGTCTTCCAGACCTACATCTAGTCCCCAAGCAAAACCCGCTTGAGATTTCTACTATCAATCTTGTGTAACCACAAGAATATACAGACCAAATCCGATCCCACTTTCAGTAACAAACCTACTAAAAGCAAACAACTCCTTTAATCCAAGGAGTCCTTTTCTTTTACAGAAAAATAAAATAATCAACTTACAATCAACCTACGAGCCCTTTTTTATGAATGCAAATGAAATGCAATTGGCTTTTGAGGTTGTTGAAATACTCAACTCACGAATTCATTGTCTCTCAAAAGAATTTGAGTGAAAAACTGGAGTGAAAATATCAAGTGAGTGAGAAAACAAATACTTGAATGAGTAAGAGTGAAAAGCAAAGAATTCGATCTTTGTAATTCAATATGATTTGATGTTTTTGAGTGTGAAATACACTCATAATTATAGTTGAAGGATTTCATACGTTGAGGGTATGAAAGGGTGTCAAAACAGTCCATTTTGAAAGATCAAAATGTTTGAAAAATGAAAAGACACGCCTTTTAAAAGTTACAGAAAATGGCAAAATTAGTCAACTGGAACAATAGTTAGTCGACTGAAATCAAATATTAGCAGACTGACAGTTATCGTCGTACGACTAATGTGTTTAACAAAGCCGTTTAAAAATCTGAAGTTTGAAACTTAGTTGACTAAAGAAAAAGTTAGTCGACTGATAATATCATCAGTAGACTGAAAAACCTTTCAGTTGACTGCTGCTAAATTTTTCTGAAAACACACGTTCTGTCTAGTCAACTGATAAAACCGTCAGTCGACTACTGTTAAAATTTCCAGAAAACAGACATTCTGTTCGGTCGACTGATAAAACTTTCAGTCGACTAATTCAAAAATTTGACATTTTTGCTTTGGAAAATTGGCGCGAAAAAGTTGGTCGACTGATGAGTCTATTGATTGACTAATAAACATGAAAAATTAAGTAACGAGTTTTCTAAAATAATTTTCATGAAGGGTTCTTTTAGAAAAGTTTTTTTAAAAACTTTTTAGGTGAAATGCAATCGAAATATACACTCTAAGTAAGGCTCTTACAAGAATCTAAGACTTTTAATGAATTTTACATTTGCACACTAGTCTTCAAAGATTCTTTATCGAATTCTTCAATTCTTGTCATCTTTCTTCATTGCCTTAGCTGAAATACAGTTGATTCACTTATTCATCATCAAAACCTTGTACTTGAAGTATCGTGTACGACTTCATTGTCGTAACAATCTCTCCCTTTTTTATGATGACAAACTAGTCAAAGATGGAGCATTTAAATGCATTGATGGAGATTTTACTCCCCCTATCAATATGCTGCAAAACATAAGAAGTTAGCACAATCAAAGCACATATATATCACATATTGATTATTTTGCATTTTCATCATTACTTCATGCATTTCTTTTTTCAGGAATGCATTTTTCAATGCTTTCACATGCAATTTCCATGTTTGTCTTTTTCTCCACCTTTGTCATAATCAAAAGGAGTAAGTGCAGTCATAGTAAAAGCAAAAATGCAAATTCAAGTTCAAAATATTACAACCCAGAAATTATCAAAGTTCATGAAAAGTAATGTTGTTTTATCAAAGCAATAATAATAAACAAAGTTCAAGAAAAATGTTAGTCTTAAAAAATTTCAAGTAAAACAAAATTTTTAAAAAAAATATAAGTCTAATAATGAGCAAATGCCTAGTTCTTCAGACATGGCCAAAAGCCAAAATTCATCATCACAAGCCTCATTGATATTCTTTGGTTCTATTTTAGATATGAAAGCAATATTTGCATTATATTGCAATTGCCTTCTAGTTTTGACACCACTCTTTATTTGTTTAATAATTTGCTCATGTGCATGATTGGAAACTTCTTTCCAAACCGGTGAAAGATGAATATTTTCTTGAGAAGTGCTCTCTATCAAAGGTTCTTCTTGTAGTATGACTTCTTCTCTTTCGCTTAGAGGTATAACCTGCTCAAAATTCTCATCAAATGCAACATGTAAAGATTCTTCAATGCAAGATGTTCTTTTATTAAAAACACGATATGCTTTACTTCTAGAAGAATATCCAAGAAATATTGCTTCATCTGATTTTAAATCGAACTTATCAAGATTATCTTTGGTATTTAACAAAAAACATTTACTACCAAAAATTTTGAAATATAAGATCTTTGGTATACGATCATAATACAATTAAAAACATGTTTTATGTAAGATTGGTCGAATAAGAACATGGTTTAGAACATAACATGTTGTATTTACTGCTTCAGCCCCAAAGTATTTTGGTAAATTTTTATCTTAAAGCATGGTTCTAGCACATTCTTGCAAAGTTCTATTCTTTCTTTCAACCACTCCATTTTGTGGAGCCGCTCTAAGAAAAGCTAAGTTGTGAGATATACCATGTAAATCACAAAACTTTAGAAAAGATTCATTTTCAAATTCACCACCATGATCACTACGAATTTTAATAATAGATAATAGATTTTTTATTTGTAATTCTTCTACAAAGTTTAGAAAATTCAGAAAAAGCATCTTTTTTGCTTTTTAAAAAAATCACCCAAGTAAATCAAGAATAATCATCTACTATAACAAAAGCACACTTGCTACTATTCAAACTTTGAATTCTAGATGGTCTAAATAGATCCAAATGTAAAAGTTCAAGAGGACGTATTGTTGAAACTATATCTTTTCTTTAAAAGAACTCTTGATTTGTTTACCCATTTGGCAAGCATCACATAAGTGATCCTTATATGATATTCTAGGTAGGCCTTTAACAAGATCATTCTTGGATAACTTAGAAATTAATTTAAAGTTAACATGTCAAAGTCTCTTATGCCATAACCATTGAATTTCATTTGAAACAATAAGACATTTTTCATTAAAAGTGGGTAACTTATCTAGATAAAGTTCATATACATTATTCTTTCTTTTACCTTTAAAAATGATCTTTTTAGATTGAAAATCAGAAATTAAGCATAAATCATGTTCAAAAGAAACGTGAAAACCTTTATCACATAATTGACTAATGGATAATAAATTATGCATTAAACCATCTACTAAAAGAACATTTTATATCAAGAAAATTTTTGGATTACCAATGTTACCAATACCGATTACTTTTCCTTTGTTATTGTCACCAAAGGTGACGGTTCCTCCATCCTTACTTTGGAGGGTGAAAAATAACTCCGGCCTTTCAGTCATATGTTTGGAACAACCGCTGTCCAAAATCCATTTGCTCCTTATTTTGTGTACCTACAACAAAATTGGAAGACAAAGCATTTGACCCTTTTTTATTTTTGGGTCCATGAGAGTTAGTCTTAGGAACCCATATCCATTTGGGTTTTGGTTTCCTTTGAAAATAAATATTCTTTCTATAAAAATATTTAGCATTTTTAGAGTAATCATGTCTAGGCTTATAAGATTTATAAGTACCATGATTAGATGTATTTCTATTATAACTAGAAAATTGAGTTCTTTGAACAAATGGTTGAGATTTTTGTCTTTGATTCTTCACCACATAGTTTGGTCTATTTTGAGTATCAAAGAAGCTATATCCCAATCTGGTTTTGTTAACCGAGCATCTTTGAGAACCAAGAAGTCTTTCTAGATTTTCTTGTCCATTAGTGAATTTGGTCACTATAGAAAGAAGATCATTTGATTTTTCTTTTAGACTTGTTATTTCTTCTTGTAAAAGATGGGTTCTAATTCCAATTTCTTTTATCTCAAATGCTTGACAAGAGTTTTCCTTCTTGAGATCTTCTATCTCTTGAAGTAACACTTTGTTTTGAGAGTCAAGAGTTGAATTTTTAGGTTTTAACTCTTTATTTTTAGAACTTAGACTCTTAAATTTAGCATATAAATCATTAAATGCTTCTAATAAATCATCATACTCAATTTGACTTACCGAGTCTTCTTGTGCTACAAAGCACATATTGACGACTTCTTCATTTGATTCTTCATCGGAAGAGGAATCACTATCATCCCAACTTGCTTGAAATGCCTTTTTCTTCTTAAATTGGTCCTTAGGCTTGATTTTGAGAAGATGACAATCTTTCTTGATATGTCCTGCTTTTTTGCAGTTAAAGCACTTGACTTCATTAGGATTAGAAGAATCTGTTTTCTTTACCTTTCTTTGAAATCTTCCTTTTTTGATGAATCTTTTGAATTACTTTGTGATGAGGGCAATATCTTCGTCTTCCTCTGAATTTTCAGAGTCAGAAGTGGCCTTGAAAGCAAGAGATTTCTTCTTGAGTTCTTCTTCTTGTCTATCTTGAAGTTGAACTTCATATGCCATCAAATTACCAACTAAGTCTTCAAGAGAAAGGTTATTTAAATCATTGGCTTCCTCTATAGTTGTAGTCTTTCTCTCCCATTCAAGAGTTAAACACCTCAGGACTTTTCTAACTAAATCCACTTGCGAATATTCTTTCCCAAGAGATTTGAAAGTATTAGTAATATCGGTCATTCTTGTTACCATGTCCGATATAGACTCATTTTGCTTCATTTAAATAATTCAAATTTATGAACCAAAGAAGCAATCTTAGATTCCTTTACCTTTTACGTACCTTCATGAGTAACGAGAAGAGTATGCTAGATTTCATTTGTTGTAGAGCATTGAGAGATGTGATTGAACTCTACCTTGTCAATGGCACAATACAACGCATTCATAGCTTTGGCATTGAGTGAAGCAAATTTCTTTTCTTCATCGATCCATTGACTGAAATCAGTTGATGTCATTTGGTACTTTTCTGAAACAACTCTCCAAATTTTGAGATCTATGGATTGTACGAATATTATCATTCTTACTTTTCAATAACCATAGTTTGTTCCGTCAAAGAGAGGAGGACGAATAGAGGAGCATCCTTCTTTGTGCTGAGATGATGTTGTTGCCATCCTAGATGATGGTCAAATCAAAATATAGCTAATCTGCTCTAATACCAAATGAAAGTACTATAGGATCAAGGCAACGAGCACTAGAGGGGGGGGGTGAATAGTGCTTTTAAATAGTGTCTTTGGAATTTTGAAGTATTTTAAAATTTGCAAAGAAATCACACAAAGAACACAAGAATTTATCCTGGTTCGGTCTTCCAGACCTACATCTAGTCCCCAAGCAAAACCCATTTGAGATTTTCACTATCAACCTTGTGTAACCACAAGAATATACAGACCAAATCCGGTCCCACTTTCAGTAACAAACCTACTGAAAGCAAACAACTCTTTTAATTTAAGGAGTCCTTTCCTTTTACAAAAAAATAAAATAATCAACTTACAATCAACCCATGAGCCCTTCTTATGAATGTAAATGAAATGCAATTGGCTTTTGAGGTTTTTGAAATACTCAACTCACGAATTCATTGTCTCTCAAAAGAATTTGAGTGAAAAACTGGAGTGAAAATATCAAGTGAGTGAGAAAACAAATACTTGAATGAGTAGGAGTGAAAAGCAAAGAATTAGATCTTTGTAATTCAATGTAATTCAATATGATTCGATGTTTTTGAGTGTGGAATGCACTTATATTTATAGTTGAAGGATTCCATATGTTGAGGGTATGAAAGGATGTCAAAACAGTTCATTTTGAATGATCAAAACATTTGAAAAATGAAAAAACACGCCTTTTAAAAGTTATAGAAAAACAACAAAATTAGTCGACTGAAACAATAGTTAGTCGACTGAAATCAAATATTAGCAGACTGACAGTTATCGTCGGTCGACTAATGTGTTTAACAGCCGTTTGAAGCTTAGTCAACTAAAGAAAAAGTTAGTCGACTAATAATATCATCAGTAGACTGAAAAACCTTTGAGTCGACTGCTGCTAAATTTTTCTGAAAACATACGTTCTATCTGGTTGACTGATAAAACTGTCAGTCGACTGTTGCTAAAGTTTCCAGAAAATAGACATTTTGTTCGGTCGACTGATAAAACCTTCAGTCGACTAATTCAGAAATTTGACATTTTTGCTTTGAAAAATTGGCACAAAAAAGTTGCTCGACTGGTGAGTCTATTGGTCGACTAATAAACATGAAAAATTAAGTAAAGAGTTTTCTAAAATGATTTACATGAAGGGTTCTTTTAGAAAAGTTTTTCTAAAGACTTTTTAGGTGAAATGCAATCGAAATATGCACTCTAAGTAAGGCTCTTACAAGAATATAAGACTTTTAATGAATTTTACATTTGCACACTAGTATTCAAAGATTCTTCATCGAATTCTTCAATTCTTGTCATCTTTCTTCATTGCCTTAGCTGAAATACAGTTGATTCACTTGTTCATCATCAAAACCTTGTACTTGAAGTATCGTGTAGGCTTCATTGTCGTAACAATTCAGAGACCAAATTATTCTTTAAACCTGGAATATCACATCGGATATCTAAGATCCAATTAATCATTTCAGATCCATATCCATATGAATCCTCCTTCTAATCCGTTCAGAAGGATAATTGAATCAATTTCTAAACTCAGATTCATCTAACATCTAAGATCCAATTTTACTTCTTGGATTCTGATCCAAATACAAGATTCATATTTCATTCTCTGAGCTGGATCCAAGATCCAAATCCAAATCCCAATTTTCATCATGAATTTGTGTTTTTTATTTCAAATTTCAGAAATCTATATTTAGGGTTTGATTGCCATTTCAGACCAATTTTTTTCAGTCGAGATCCTGATCTAGTTTTCATTCAAAACCTCGAATCTAGATCAACTTTTGTCCTAATTTCAAAATCAATTCTCAAATTTCAAAATTCAAATCTATCATTTTGTAAAAAACTTTCAAAAAATACTCTGGATTTAATTCATAATTTAATCTGGATTTTAAAATATCAAAATGGATCCAGATCCTAATTCAAACTCCAATTTTTATTCAAAATCAATTTTTGGATTTCAAATTCAAAAACCAAATTTTATCCCAATTTAAAAAATAATCTTTGAATTTCAAAACCAAATTCAATATTTTCACAAAATTTCTCAAAATTCAATCTAGATCCGATTTTAACTCAATTTGGATTTTGAAAATCAAATTGGATCTTGGATCCAATTGAAATATGTTATTTTCAAATTCCCCTTTTATTTTTCATCTTTTATTTCACTTGTATTTTTAAACCTTTTAAAAATAAAAAATAAAAAATAAAAAATACATTTTCAAAGAGAGGGTGCCACTTGGCATTTTTCAAATTTGTTTTTAAAACCTACTTTTAAAAACCCCCTTTTGCTTTTAAAACACACATGGGCATCACTTGCAAAGTGATGCCATGTGTCAAAAATTTAACTAAGTATCCATATTGCCCATTTACAAAACTTGAAAAAAGATACACATGGGCACCCACTTGCAAAGGGGTGCCATGTGTCAATTTTTTTGCAAACCGGCAATTTTGCCCATTTGAAAAATCTTAAAATACCCACATGGGGTTGGTACCCCCCCCATGTGAGCCTACCTTGCCACCTCATCCCTAGTTCTTAAAATATCTAAACACTTGATTGCCCACAATGCCCCTAGATCTAACTATAAATAGATCTAGGAGGGGGGGGGGGAGTTTTCCAAGAAGAAAACCTACCTCTCCTCCTCCTCTTTCCATTTTTAATTCTAATTTTGTGTGCTGGCTGAAGTGAAGAAGAAGGACTCCTCCTCCAGCCCTCAAGGTAGGCCCTCTCTCTCCTCTCTTCTAATTCCTTTTTCTTTTTTCTTTTGTTTCTTTTTTATTTCCTTAAATGTTGCCCCCCTCTTCTCTTCCTTTTCTTTCAATTTCCTTTCAATAGCAATGTAGTAGCAATGTAGACTTACATTATTTCTGTATTAATCTTGCTTTTATACCTTTTTATTCATTCAAATTCCTATTTACTTTTTGTATTTTCATTCTAGCCATTAAGACTATGAGATTTGATCTTCAATAGATCAAATCTCATTTTCAATTGGCTAAATCGATTTCAATTTATGCCTAATGCTTTCAATTTCATTTTTAGATGCTTTAATTCTGTTTTTGCATCATTTTCATTATCATCCATGATTTGAAATGATAGATCTCATGCTTGATCATTAGATCAATTCATTAATGAGGTTTTATTCCATTCAATCATGTTTAGATGATATTTTATATTCTGATCCATTTTTTATTTTATCAATTCACATATAATTAGGCATCATTTTAATCTAATTTTTTTACTGCATCTTTCTCTATGTGTTTTCGGGATCTCAAAAAAAAATCAGATCCTTCTAAGTTGGTTTATTCCACAAAAAACATTGAGATTCAGACCCTGTCATTCTGGGCCATCCGGATTTTCCCAGAAACTAGACCAACTTGCCTGAGTGATTTCTCCCTAACCATGGATGATCTCTCCTATCTATATAAAATGATGTCTCAATAATTGAATCTAGTTTTTTCATGCCAATTTTTATCAATTTTTATGGTGTTTTCGTGCCTAAGTTTGGTCAGAAACTATGACCTTTTTATATTGTGTCATTTTAATAGTCCTGTTTTTAGCCCATTTTGTCAGATTCATATCTCCCTAATGAGAAATCAATTTTTTAATCTGTAAAAAGTTTTTTTTTCATCTGAATATCTAGTTCATATCTGCAAATGTTCATTAATTTATATATAGATTTTCATTTCTTTTGCATTTTAAGTCAAAACTTTGTCTGTTTACAATCCCAGGCGTTGCTCAGACCCAGGATCGACTTGTTGCATTCATATCTCCTCAATGAAAGATCATTTTTCAAATCTATAAAAAAGAGTTTCTTTCTTAGAATGTCTAGTTTGTGTATACCAGTTTTTATAAACTTTCATTTTTTTTTCATCTACCTTTCAGATAAAAAATCAGAACCCAGTCGATTTTCTTTGTTAGACTTTTCACAGATTTTGAACCAACATGCTTGGATTGGATCTCCCCAATGGAGATTATTTTCTGGATTTGTAACTTGGATATTTTATATCTATATGTCTAGTTTATCTCTGCAAATTGTTATCTATTTCTATAGATTTTTCATGTTCGTTTCTGATAAAAAATCAGAACCCTATCATTTTGCCTCATTAAGCATTACTTAAATTTTATCTCAACTTGTTTAGATTAGTTCTTTTTAATGAAGACTCATTTTCCAAATCTGTAAAAAGGGTTTTCTTCCATTTTGAGTCTAGTTTATCCATGTTCAATTTCATAAACTTTTATGCTCATTTGATATTCCAACTTTGTTAAAAACCAGAACTGAAAGTTCTGTAATCGGTCCATTTTCTGAGATGGAACAATGATTTCTCGAAGTCACCATTTCCAAACTAAGATTTATTTTTTATTTCTGTAAATTAGAGTTGTTTATTGATCAAATTTAGAAACTTATTCCATAAAGTTGGGAGAAATTGAGTTGGTTTAGCTTCTGAAACACTAAAATTACAGAAACTTATCTGCTAAAATCCAATTCCCTATTTCTAAATTTAATTTTCTAATGTTTTAGTCCTATCTCAAGTTTTAAAAATGATTTTGAAGTTCTATAAAAAAAATACTTATATAATGAGTCATGAATCCATGGATTCATTTTGACCTTCATTTGAGTTGTTTTAGACCTTCATTCACTCGAAATGCTCTGACAGGTCTGCTGGTTAAATCCTGGTTTTATAAAATCCTATTTTAATTGGATAAAGAGCCCTAATTCGGATTTGTCTTCAAACTTTTCTTATATTTTTCAGCTCTAAAGTGTTTTTAAGGTTGTAAGAAGTCTTCACATCAATTTTTATAAATTTATATGGTCATTTGATACTTCATTCATTATATTTTTCAAAATCATTTTTTATAAAAATCATTGTTCTTGTTAAAATGAAGTTAAATTGAGCATTTTAACTTTTTAAATTCATTTTTCAAATGCAATTCATATATTTCATAAATTGAAAATGATTTTTATCAAATTAGAATGCCTTAGCATCAGTTTAAATAAATTTTGGAGTTTATTTTCCTTTTATTTCAATGTATTTTTCATAAAATCCTCAATTTCAAAGTTAAATTCATTTTAAACTCAAGTTTTAAAATGAATTTAGATGTTTTAAACCTTAATTTTGAAAATTTAAAACTCTAAAACATATTTTTAAAATGCTTTTACAAAGGCCATGCATCATTTGCATTTATTTCTATTTTTTTTTAATTTTTTAGAGCATAAAAGGCTAATTTGGATATTTTTTTTAAAATTTTCAATAATTAAATAAAATTCATAAATGCTTACATTTATTTCTAACATGTTTGCTAATTTTGTAAAAAAATTTATTTTTATTTCTTTTTCAATTATTATAATTAATTTCAGGGTTGTAATAATTCTATTAATGAGAATTTTACTTTATGCTTAGTTTTCAATGAATGAGCATATAGTTTAATTTTAATTTCATATTAACTTGTTACATTTTTTTATTTTTTTAATACACTATGGAAACACAAATGGCACATGCACTATTTTAATAAAGGATAAATAAAACTAAGTAAAGTTTGTATTTATGGCCATAGTAAAAAAATGAATAATACTTAGAATTATTATTCTTTATTAAATAAAAATTTGACCTACACTCTTAGGTCATTTTAAAAAATCACCACTTTTCAAAAATCATTTTCTTTTTTTTAGAATTTAAATAAAGATTAATTCAAAGTATATTTGTGGTCATAATTATAAAAATATTAAAAATTAATCCTGTTTAATTCTATAAAGGCACAAAATCTATTTTTCTTCTTTATTAGAATTTTAATAAAGATTAATTCAAAGTCTATTTATGGCCACGATCATGAATATATGGAAATTAATCTTGTTTTAATTCTATAAAAGCATACATTTTTGTTTAAAATTCAAATAATTTAAAAAAAATAACATATTCATTATTTAAGATATAACTGCATCATTATTTTTAATTTTTCAAAATTATTCAAAATACCTTCTAATTCAAAGTATTTTTTCAAGTGATTTTTGAGATCTATCTTCCATTTTTATAAATCCAAAACTAAAATGAATTTCAAATTCAAATTTAAAATCATTTACAAATTCAAAAGTGTTTTCAAAATTATTTTCAAAGTCCAAATCAATTTTAATTTAACTTCAATTTCCACTTCGAGTATCAATTTTCCAATTCAAATTCAATTTTTAATTTGAAATTTCAATACAAATTCAACTCTAAATTTTCAATTTTCAATTTTCAATTTTAATCTTAAATGCAATCTCAATTTCAATTACAATTTCAATTTCCATTTTTAATCTCAAAACATTTTCCAAGTAATCTTTCAAGTTATTTTAAAAAATCTGATTTCAATTTCAAAGTTCAAATTCTAAATCTCAATTTTAAAACTCTGATTTCAAATTTTAAAAGTCAACTTCAAATTCTAATTTCAAATTAAATTTCAGTTTCAAATTCAAATTCAAATTCAATTTCAATTTAAAATGCAATTTCAATTTTCAATTTTCAAATTTCAATTTCAAGATAAATTTCAATTTTGAAATCAATTCCAACTTATTTTCATTTCAATTTTAAATTCATTTCTAAATTTCGATTTCATTTTTGTTTCAATTTTAGTTTCAATTCTGATCTCAATTTCAAAATTCAATTTCAAACTTTGATTTTCCAAGATGCAATTTCAAATTCTATTTCAAAATAAACTTCAATTTTCATACTCCAATTTCGATTTCAAGTTCAAACTTCAAATTTCACTTTCAATTTCAATCTCAAATTCAAAACAATTTCAAGTTCTTCTGAGTGATCTTAAATCATTTCAAATCAATCTCAAAATCATTTCAAATCAATCTCAATGTTTTTTTTTCAAAATAAGTTTCCAAGAATTGATCTTTCAAAATCTTAAATCATTTCAAATCAATCTCAAAATCATTTCAAATCAATCTCAATGATTTTTTTTTTCAAAATAAGTTTCCAAGTATTGATCTTTCAAAATCTAGACATCTTACCAATCAATTTCGAAATTCACTTGGAACACAATTCTAAAATACTTTCTAAGTATTTAAAAAAAAATGATTTCTAAAAACATACATATCTTTAATTTCAAAAATCATAGTACAAGCATGATTCTCTGTGCATTTCGGGACTTAGAATAATTTCTTAGGCAAATTCAACTGAGTTAAAGGCATAAATTTGATCCTTGGTTCAATTACCCCTGGTAAAGGCGCCAGGAACGATTGAACCTCTTATCGACGAGCGCGCCCTATCTCCCCATTTTCCCGCATTTTAAAAAATGAAGATGAGTTATTTCTAAAATCTCTTTTCAAAAGGTCAAGTGGACCTTGCGAGAGTTTTTCCTTCCCTAAAAAGAAAGAAATTTTTTTGCAACGATCTCACCTTGCCTGCTGGAAGGTTCAAGTGGCAACAAGATAGAGGGAGGGCCAAGCCCTGCCTGTGGTGAATTCGAGCGGCAAAGGCGAGCCCCCCTGCCGCACGAGAATCTCAATCGGCACGGGTCCAGGCCCCTGCCAAACGGGAGGAATCGAAGAAGATAGAGAAGATTGAGGGAGGAAGAGCATGGCAGAGGGTCACCAACCTTCTGTCGTCCTTTCGGCAAGACCAGGAAGAGGGGGAAGGTGCGGCAAGGGGCCATCGGTCCCTTGTCAACCTTCCGATAGGCAAAGAGAGAGCGGGAGGTGGAAGGCACGACAGGGGGGGGGGGGGGGCACCAGCCTCCCACTAAATGCAAAGAGAGTGGGGAGACGCGACAGGGGGTCGTCGGCCTCCCGACGTATGCAAAGAGAGAGGGGAGAAGAAGAAGGCATGACAGGGGGACATCGGCCTCTTGTCGGCCATCCGACAGCCCAAAAAAAAGGAGGTCAAAGAAGAAGAAGTAAAAGAAAAAAAGAAGAGGAAAAGAGAGGGAGGGCGAACCTTCAAGGTCGTCGGCGTTGATCGAAACAAGAGAGAGGAGGCGTCGGGGTTTGGTCGCACGTCGGGAGCGAGAGACGAGGAGAGGAGAAGGGGGAGAGCGCAGGGAGGGAAGGGGAGAGGCCCTCCCCTTGCATCATCATGAAGTCGTTCTTGGGCATCATCATGAGGGTGGGGTGCCCCTCCAAGCATCAGCATGGGGCTGCGCCCCATGGAATTTATAAAATCCCTTTTTGGCTCCTTTCAAGAGAGCATTTATTGAGGGATGAAGCCTTCATTGGGTGCATGGGCCGGCAGCCCCATGGCACCCTTGTAAATTCTTAAAGACTTTTCGAATCTTAGAGATTTAGTGGAGGAAGTGGGCAGCTATGGGGAGACGTGAATCACTCCCAGCCCTCCATCCTCATTGTGTAATCCCAACCATTCATCAACCCCTCCTCCCTACTTAAACCTTTTGGAAAAAGAAAGAGGCCCGAAAAGGGAATTTTTTTTTGAAGTCTCTCTCTCTCTTTCACTCTCTCACTCTCAATTCCCCTCTATCCGAGTGGTGTGCCACCATTCTTGTGGAGCTTTGCAACCTGAAAATCCATCTTCTACCCAACGCAAGGTGAGGTTCTTCAACTCATGTCCCATTTCTTTTAAAGCAACGTGTGAAGTATGAACATTAAACCACAAAGCCGGATTTCATACGTGGTACGTGTGGCTCGTGGTGGATTAGAACTAAATGTATGGGTGTTCGAGTATGCCTCCATTTCAATCTATGAAAATGAGGGGATGCTCGGAACCACCGAGGTTCATTTGTTCTCCTTACTCTCTCTTCCCATCTCTTCTCGTCATTAGGGTTAAAAAAAAAAAAGAGGGAAAAGGGAAATGGATTGAACATCTTACATGCTTTTCCTTTCTTCTTGGTTTTTCTTTTTTTTTGAGTGTTGGCCTTTTTTCCTAGTCCATCTCTGTTATAGAATGGTTGGGACATCCTTCAAGGATTTTGGTGCTAGACTAGGCTCGGTTGCAGCCCAGTCCAGCAGTGGCAACCCTACTGGCCGCTAGTTTTCCTTGCAGAATCGCGTGTCCTCTTTTCTCTTTTATTTTGTTTCGTTTCCTTTTTTTTCTCTATTGCTTTGTTTTTCTTTTGTTCGGTTGGTTTGTTCCCCTCTTCTAGGGCGGACTTGACAAGGTGCACCCAGCCTTTTTGCCTAACCCTTCCTCTTGGCACACACATATGGCAGGTCACTGGGTACCAAGGCACCCGAGTAGCCTAGCCGGCTTGAGAGCCTGGTCTAGACCTTTGCCCTAAGGAAGAGTCTGGTCTGAAATCATAGGTTCAGACCAGGGAGTCTATCAAACTGAGTGGTCTGGTCTAGAGGACCAGACCGTAGGCCCGATCTTCCTCGTTTTGGCATTAGCGCTTGTGATCATTGCAAAATTTTTCCTCTGTTCCTTTTTCTCTCTTTCTTTTCTTTCCTTTCTAGCATCTTTTTCATTTTTGAAGGAGAAATAAAAGATAGAAAAGAAAAGAGAAGAGAAGGAAAGAAAGAAGAGAGAAACTCTTTTGCAAGGTCTCACTTGACCTTTATTTGAAAAGATTTTGAAATTACTCGCCTCCGTTTTTGAAAATTTGCAGGAAAAATGGAGGGATGAGATTCGCTTATTGGTACAAGGTTCAATCGTTCCTGGCACCTTTACCAGGGGTAATTGAACCAATGATCAAATAAATGCCTTTTGCTTTGCCTAAATATTGTCTAAATAATCATTCTAGAATCCTAAAATGCACAAAGAATCATGCTTGTGCAATGAAAATGCAAAGATGTATGATTTTGAGGAAGTATTTCAGAAATTTTGGGATTTTTCAAGTGATTTTGAAATAAGTTTTGAAATTAAGACTGAATTAGAGAAAATCCTTTTTGAGACTCAGAGTCAATTTCAAAACTTGATTTTAAATTTCAAAGTGAATTGGATTTGAGAATCAAACTCAGAATTTAGATAGAACTTGGAGGTTTTGGAGTTTGAAACGGAGAATAAAACTTTGAATTCAAACTTGAAATTTGAAATCAGAAGGGAATTTCAAAGTTGAATTAAACTTTGAAATTGGAATATTGAATTGATTTTGAATTTGAATTTTGAACTTGGAAACGAATTTGGAATTTCAAAGTTGAATCGAACTTTGAAATTGGAATATTGAATTGATTTTGAAATTAAATTTTGGACATGGAAATGAATTAGGAAATTGAAGCTTGAATTTTGAAATAAGATAGAATTGAGAATAAAAGATGAATTTGAATGTGTAAATAAGAGTTAAAAATGATTTTAGAAATGAGAAATATATTTGAAAATTTATCTCAGAAATCACTTGGAATTTGGAAACTAATTTTAAAATGATTTGAAATGCAATTCTATCCCAAATGATGAATGCTTTGAAAGAATTTAAAGATTGGAATTTAAAAACATATTTCATTCTTTAATAGAATTGAAATAAGATTAGAATTATAATACACTCATGACTATGGTTACAAATATATTATAATACAATCTATATTTAAACTCTAATAAAGAATAAAATAAATTTTTGATGCCTTTATAGGATTTAAAAAGAAATTAACCTTCAATATATCCTCACTATGGTCATGAATATATTTTAAGTTAATTTACATCCAATTCTGATAAAGGAAGAAAAATTTCAGAGAAATATGATGATTTTCAAAAAAGACCTAAGTGAAGGTCAAATGTTATTCCATAAAATTCTAAGTATTGTTCACATTTTGACTATGGTCATAAATGTGAATCATTTACTTAAAATTATTTACCTTTTATTAGAATGGTGCACGTGTCATTCGTGTTTCACCACTGTGGATTTTTGAAATAAAAGTGAAAATGGGATGAAACAAATAATTTATGAGAATTACATGCTCATACATTCTATTCTAAACTGGAAAGTAAAGAATACTCATTAAGATCTAATTATTACAACCTTTGAATTGAAATTGAAATGATAAAATCCTAATCTAAGAAGAAAATTTAAATTTTTCATGTATTCCTGCAAAAAACAGAGTTAGCATAAAGCAAAATACAAAATATGAAAAGAGACTATGATGTTATATTAAAACTAAAATGCATATGCTGATGAGAAAATGCATGTGCTAAGCATTATGCTGATGGGAAAACGTGTATTAGAATACATATGCAATGTACTAAGCTAATGAAGAAATGGATGCTAAAATGCATATATAATATCCTAAGCTAATGGGAAAATGGAGGCTAGAATGTATAGATAATACCCTAAGCTAATGAGAAAATGGATTTAAAATGCATATGTGATGCATTGAACTAATGAGAAAACGCATGTTACAATGCATATATGATGCTTAAATGATATCATGATGTATATACATAATGATGACTGAATCAGATGTAAAAAGATGCTAATGAAGATGTATTTTCAAATCAAAAGCATGTTGAATGATGTGGCGGGAAATCTAGATATGCAGTAGATGGTAATGAGATGAGATGAAGGGAATTGCTGTATGTATGTGATAACAGTGTGAGTGATGTGAGAAGTGGTGATTGCAGGAAAGAAGGGGCTGCATAAGGGAAAGGTGGCTGGAAGAAGATAGCAAATGGCTGTTGTGAACTCTATGTAAATGAAGGTAATGTTGGGATGTTATTTATCAGGAGTTGATGCTGAAGGTGATTATGACATGCAAATGCTATGTTAGTTGATAACCAGTGAATCGACTAGTAAAATGATAACATGCAAGATGATAGATGGTGTTGTGCACAAGAGTTGGTGCAGGTGTACGGTGGATGAGAACAAGTAGGAGGTAATGTGCTGCAAATATTTGGTTGCTATCCCAATGATGAAGATTGTTGGGGCTACTGAGATGGTGACAGCAGGTGAGGGTGGTGACTGTATATAGTGTTGTTAGTGATATGCAAGTGGGATGCAAGGGAATACAGTAAAACACAGGGGAAAGGGTATGTAGTGAAATGCTGTTGTAATTGCAGCAGGTGGCAATGTCCACCTCTTGTTTTCTTCAGTGTGTATCCATGATCTCATTGTCAACTCAAGGATGAACATCTCATAAACTTTTGCAAATACAATGGGAGCCTCAGCTGATATCATCCTCACGTCCTCATCAGCCTTCATAATCTTCTTGATTCTTGCCAAGGGTGAACTGTGATTCTTGAAATCTATGGTCTGTTTAATATCTTGGAGCTGGTTAGCTCAGAACAGCTGGAGCTATTGAAGCTGATGAGCTTACTATCGTTGGTGCCAGAGGTAATGAGCAACAATGAATGTGGAGTGTAAGATGTTGTGTAATGCATACACATGTGCATGTGAAGGTGCTAATGATGAGGCTAGGAGCATATTGTATGACAGGTATTATAGGGGCGTGTTAGCAGGAGGTATAGCTGGAGATATGCTGGGTCGTGGACATCATGCTGGTGGAATATTGAGATGTTAGGGAGGTCTGGAAGTGGTGGTGTTGGTGGAAAAGGATGGCTAGCAGGTGAGTGTAGCAGGTAGAGTTTATGACTCAGTGACGTGCTTGTCCACAAAGATATCTGTTGCTGCAACATCACTTCCTTCAGCTACATTGAGGTCGATGCCCCTCTGTTCCAGAATATGGTTATTCTCTTTAGTGGAGCATGCTTTATCTTTGACTGGAGTCGTTCGAAGAAATTATGGATGAAATGCACTAATTGCTGCAGTTCCTTTCCATCCTAACTCCCCCCCCAAAGTGCAAACGAGTCATGGGCAAATCAAAAGGTCCCCTATATGCTGCTACCACTCGAATTGGTACTGACAAGTTTTTGAAATTGAATGAAGATACAACAGTTGCACCCAGAGAATGTTCAGTGCAATCAACTTCTTCCATCTGAATATCCTCATTGAAACTAAAATGAGTCCTTTCATTGACACTTGATTCCTGGGGCGCTGTTGTTAGTTGGGAGGACTCCTGATTATGAGATTTATCCTCATTTTCAAGTATTGTAATGATCTCTTTTGGCATATTTGCTCCTTTTGAACATGATTATTCATTTTTTACCAAAATTTCCTGGCCCACCTCCTTCGATGAATGATAGCTTTCTAACTTGTGCTGCTCATTGCATGATTCATTTTTTTAACCTCTTCTGATCTCTTCTAGAGTTCAAAAGAATCAACGGTAATAGGTTTTATTGTTCCACTGTCCATGTCCCTTTTGGAGCCAGAGCTTCATGACACCTCTCTGTAAATTCCCACCTCTTCCTCCACTTATTTTGCAATCTGACTAACCACCACGAGTACATCAACTACTCCCTATTCAAGATCCATTTCTAAATTCTTTCCATTCCTCTCCATCATATTTTCTCTTTCTAGTGTCAAATTTGAAGAATGATTATGTTCTTCCAGAACTGGTATCCTTTCAACTACTTTTGTTTTCATATCAGATTTAACTAGGAAGTCTTCTTTTACATCCTCCGTTCTAAAGGCGTCTGGCTCCTTAGATGATATGCCAGACTCATGCTTGTCATGAATGGTGTGATGCAGAAATAATAATAGATCCGATGCCGATGAAATGATGCGATGCAGTGTAATAAGTAAAAGGAAAACAAAGGAAAAATGTGATATAAAAATGAAGATGAATCGCTGAATCAAAGAATGCAAACGATGTTGCTGTAACTTAAAATTTACTGAATGAAGATGGGATCGGATGGTGTTGCAGGGGACGTTGATGCCTAAATTCCCTACAGCTTCCTTGTAGCGACAAGGTTTAGTAGTAAATTTTCCTCACCATGAATCTACATTGATTCCTAGTGGCATCGATGCGATCTAATGTAATAAATCATAAGATGTGATGCTGCTAAATCGAACTAAAAAAAAGAAATCAAATAAAACAGAAAATAATATCAGACTTTATAACATGAGAGTATGAACAAAAATCAAATTGGAATTCAGATAAACCACAAGGGATCATTGAATCTAACTAGCACAAACACATATTTAGACTTACATAAACTGGAAAAAATCAAAATAAATTACAAAACAGAGAGGAAATGTTGGAATGTAAACATTCCAGTGATGTTGCACAGGGGTGGGTTGATGTTGCTATAGGCAACTCAACACCACCAGAAGTGTTGCAATGGGGCGATACACAGGAAAGCTTTAAAGGAAATCAGAAAAATCAGAGGGAAGAGGGGGGTGCTTACCCGATCGCTGGAGTTCTGAAGGAAGGAGCACCAATATCCTGCATGCTGTTGCAATATGGTGCCCCTTTGTTAGCCGGATGAGACGGGGATCAAATTTCTTCAGTCGATCAAGAGAAAAACTAAAAAAAAAGGAAGAAGAAGATGAGGAGAGAAGATTAGATATGCAGAAGGGTGGAGGGGTGAAGGTGATGATAAAAAAGGGGGTCTCTCGGCTCTATTTTATAACAGATGGCCATTACAGATTTTTTAAAAGAGGTCCCTCGATTTTCAAGAAATTTCAAAAAGGTGGTCTTTTTAAAAGGTTTTCAAAAGGGTGTGTAGAACCACTTTCCGGAATTCATTTTTAGGTTTTTGATAGAAAACCTTTAAAAGTATGGGGGAAATGCGAGAGTTTTTAGAAAATGGGGTCCAAATGGAGTTTTTGAAGTATTTTTTATAAAATATTTATTTTTGGAAATCAAGGTTTTTATAAAAAAGGATTTTGTAAAAACATAAGATTAAATTTCAAAAATTATGTTTCAGAAATGGGTCTGAACCCGATATTTTGAGAAAATACTGAGTTTGGACCTCGAATTAGGTTGAATTCAAATAAGATATCTGAGGAAATACAAAGATTTGATTTTTTTTGTCTTTAAAAAAAAAAAGAGAGATCTGGACTCAAAATCGGATTCAGATATCAGATCTGGGTCCGATATTGGATCAGATATGAAAATTGAATCTAGATTCCAGTGAATCTGAGAAATAAATGAAATTTTGATTAGAAATTAACCCAATTTATTCAGAAGATGGAGGTCAGGGGCAAAAAAAAATGGATTTTTTGGATTTTTTGGAAAATTTGGGGTGTTCACAGATGCCCCTTTTTGCTGCTAAGCCGGTTGAAAGCCGAGCTTAGCGGCAAAGAAAACACACCAAATTTTTAAAATGCCTCAGTCAGAAAACCTGAACTAGATGTGGAAGAATTTGTTTTGTGAAACATTATTTTCAGGTTTAGCACCTTATCCTGAATGGCTTTGGGAATGATGAAATCCTCAAAAATGAGATAATTGAACAAAAGAAAATGAGGAAATCATGATGGGACTTTAGAATGAAGATCCCGAAATGGTGAAAAGGAGAGATTTTTAAAGAAGTCTCATGGCTGAGACAATGAACAAACAAGTTTTCAGACAGGGAATCTAGTACAGATATGCAATATATATATATATATATATATATATATGCAGCCCTGACCCATATCTGCCAAGACTTGAGCAGAAGATCCAGTGCCGATTTGTTGAGCTTAGGCTCACTTTCTTGGGCAGATCCGCTATGTTGTTGCACAAGCTGATCTATTGTAGAGGTACTAGGGACTTTGCTCGTGCAAATCTGGTCTAGTTCGGCCATGTAGTTGTAAACACCCCAAATTTTTCAAGTTCATTTATGGACACCCCTTTCATAGATGTCAACCCCTTTTGCACAATGTAGGAGTCTAACCCATAAGGCCATTCCAATTTAGGTGTCATTTCACCCCATTTTATCAAAAAATTTACCATTTTACCCCTAGGTAACCTTAGATTCTTATGAGTTAAATCCAACCAAACTCATTTTAAGCTTAGAAGCGCTAGAATATCAATCATTTCTTGCTCCCTTAAACTCACAATGTGTAGACCTTGTTCATTTCAACTAAATTTAGTTTATTTCATGTGAAATGAGCTCATTTCTAGCTCAAATTCAATACAATTATCCCAGAATTAGTCAATTTCAGTTGATCCTATTCCCTTGTGTTTAGCTTGAGCTCGTTAGGAGTTCAAGTGGTCCAATTCCAGTTTAAACTTGTTTTCCCACATTGTTGGAGTTCATTTTTTGCTCAATTCAGCTAGAATTGAACTAACCCTAGTTAGCCTAGCCAAGATTTAGTATGTTTAAGCTCTAGATTAATTCATCTTAGTTCAATTGACTGTGATTTTAGTTCAAACCTAGTGTTTTGTTCACTACACCTAGTTCATTCTTGTTGTTTACTTCACTCTGTAGTGAATTTCTCACCATTTCACTTAGAATTGTGTCTGTTTCCAATTATCTGGTCTGGCAGTCTAGTTGAGATAATGTCTTTTTAGTTCACCCCAGTTTAGGAACCTTAGAGCCCCATTTAAGCCAGTTCAAACCTTGTTTTCAAGTGTCACTCTTCATCCCACCTAACACTCTGTCTAGGAGGGCAAAATGGTTTATATTCTTGGACATTTCTCAATCAGGGGTAGTTCAGTCAATTTCTAAGTCAGGGATAATTTCTAGTCAGGACTCGGATCAATTCCTTTTCTAAGATTATACCTATATCCGAGATCCAATTCATGTTTCAATTTGGACATTAGATACCTGATCTGATCCAATGTTGGATCTGATGTCCAGTATCCATTTTCTATTTCAGACCTGGGCCTTTTTGTTTAACTCACTTTGTTATCTATTTCCAGGATCCACCCATCAATCATTTACTATTCAAGATCCATTCTTTTATTTTATCCAATATCCTGGATCCATCTCCACCATCTTATCTTGATGAAGGATCTGCTTTTACAAGCTCATCATTAATCCAGGATCTAGCTTATCCTCTTTACCTCAGAATCCATTCTTAATGTCTTATCTTTTGCCCAGGATCCGTCCATCATTTTCAAGCATGGATCATACTCATTGTCTGAGATCCAGATCCATTTATCATTTAAAACTTCAAATTCAGATCCGAATTCAAAACTTTCTTCTCATCCAGTTTCAAACTTGGGTTCAAAGATTGATCTTTACATTTTAATGAAACCTAGTGCTTTTACATTTCAAGATTTAACTGTTTAAAATATCTTTTTCAAAAACAATATGCATCAGATCTAGATCTAAATTAGATTTTTTATTTGGATTTTTGTTAGGTTTGAATCTCAAAACGGATCTTAGATCCGATCCACATTAGGTGGGGCCCACCTAGGTGATGTCACCTCTAGATTATTCTCCTCATTTTGTTTTCCTATTTTGTTATTTTAGTTAACTAGTTGATTTAGGATTTTGTCTTTGTTTTATTCATTTTGTTTTTAACCTTTCTTTTAGTTGTTTTAAAATCAAATATGGACCCCACTTAGATGGTGCCACATCTAGAATCTTCCAATTCATTGTTACTTATTTTTCTAGTATTTTATTTAGATTGAGAAAAAAATAACAAAAAAAATCATCCAAATGTGGACCACACTAAGGAGGTCGACTCCTCTAATCTTTTTTAATTTTGTTTTGCTAATTATTTGCTAATTAGTTTCAAAAAATGTGGAACCCCCTAGAGTCTCTATCCTCTTCTAACTCTCTCTATAAAAGAGGCTCAAGGGAGGAGGGACATCTAGCAAAAAACAACCAAGAAGCCAAGCAAAAAAAATCACTCTCTCTCTTCTTAATTTCTCTCATCTTTTTCTCCTTCTTCTTCCATAGGTGCTGCCCCTCCCCTCTAGCCCTTATTCTTTCTTCTTCATTTTCTTTTCTTCTTTGGTTGTAGCAAAAGAAAGTTGTCCAAATCTAGGTAATCCCTCTTCTTTTCTCTTTATTTTCTCTCTTTATTCCATTATTATTGATCATAGTTGCTGCATTTTTTTTAACAGCCACAAGAAAGCTGTGATTCAACTTCTCATAGGCTGAATCCTTCTTTTCAACCGGCTATAGCAAAACACCTTCATGCATTAGTTTTCTTTTTTATTTTATGTGCATCCTAGATCTAGATCTGCAACATATTTGCATCCATATAGAATCAAGAATAGTTAATGGTCCGTTTCTTTCTTTTTATGCATGGGTAGATTAGGTTTGATCTTGTTTAATAGCTATGCTCTAAAATATTGATTCTGGCCTTCACATTAGCATCTTTATTTTATATATTTATTTTTATCTTTTTAAGCTAAATTTTTTATGAGATATACATTCATATGTCTACGTGAGTCTGGCTAAGTTTCATTATTTTCAACATCTTTTGACGTGTTTTCAAAAATAAAAATTGAAACTTGTTTTCTGCACTGTCAGGGTATTGTTCGCAATCAGGGTCATCTTGTGGGAGTCATATCTCCCTAACTAGAGACCATTTTTCAGATCCGTAGAAAGGGACTTCTTTGCCTACATGTCTAGTTTATTCTTGATGAATCTGGTAATTTTTCATTTCCGTTTGCTATTTTATTTTAGCCAAAAACCAAACCTATTTTTTTGTATCGTCAAGTCATTATTCATGATCAAAGTCAATTTGCCGGAGTCATATCTCCCTAACCAGAGATGATTTTTTAAATCCGTAACAAGGTATTTCTTCGTTATCATGTCTAATTCATTCTCAGAAAGTTTTGTGATTTTTCATATTCATTTTCTATTTTGTTTTAGCCCAAAACTGTGACAAGTACAAAATATCTTATTCTGCAGCCCATCTCTGCTTGCTAATTTAATATCTTTTTCTTAGGTATTTATTAAATTTATTTTTTGATTGTATGTTGTTTTTAGGGTTGTTAGGAGTGTTCATATCAATTTTAAAAATTTTAGGATGTCATTTAGTATTTTATTTTATTGTTTCGCCAAAAACCAGTTTTCTGTAGAGATCCGTTATGCAAAGATAGGGGCAGTTTTGATATTTTTTGATTTATATTCTTAATTTTATGAATTATTTTTTATAATTTTAAAATTTGATTATATATTTTTATTATATCAGGGTGCTTTCTACCCAATTTGGTGTCGATTTGAGTTTATTTAGTCTTTGGATTAGGTATATTTCAAAACCCATTTCTAAAACCCTGGTATTTAAGACTAATTTGGCAATTAGTCTGAGTTTCTAGGGGTATTTTGGTACTTTTACCTTCAATTCCAAAATTTTATTTTCTGAAATAGGCTTATTTTTATTGTTTATTAAATCATGCATTTTTATTTAGATTATTTAGAGATTTTGTTTTATAAATGCATGGAAAAAGCTTATTTTGATATAATATCCCTCAATCTCTAGTTATTATTAGATAAATCCCTAAAAGCCTATATTTTTCTACTGACATATTTGCTGATTTTGTAGAAAAGTTTAAGATTTTATTTTCCTTTTTTTTTTCTTTCTTTATTTTATTATACAATTTTTCAATGTAAATTGTAATCAAAGAGCCAAAAATAGTGGAAATTTCTTTTATTTATGCATAGCTTAGGTTGCATAAGCATATAATTTATTTTATTAATATTAATTATCATTGCTTGTCATGCATATGCATATTTTTCAATTCTACAATGGTGATTCACGTATGACACATGCACTTTCTTTTAAGAAGTTAATAAACTTAGTGAAATTCGTATTTATGGCCATAGTAAAAATACGAACGAAATTCAAGTTTTATTAACCTCTTTTAAGTTACAAAAGTCTAAACACTTCGGTTATTTTTCAAAGTCATTGCATATTTCTAAATATTTTAAAGTATTTTTTCAAAACCCTTCTCTAAGGATTTAACGAGATATATTTAAAACATACTTATGGCCATAGTCATGAATATGTGGCAAATTTATTTCATTTGAATTCTATAAGGCACAGAAACCCCTTTTTCATTAAAAGAGTTTTATAAAACAAGAGGATTTGTAAATAATTTTTCTCAAATCTTTCAAAAGGAATTTTGGGTAAATTGCATCCATGCATCATTTAGACTTAGGTTGCATCTCGCATGGGCCAACAAGATCACACGCCCAATTATTTGATCCTTTTACAAACTCAATTTTAAAATATTTTTCTTTCAATGTATTTTCAACAATTTCAGACATGTATCATGTTTTTAATAAACTCTTTCAAAATACATGTCATATGTGTGTTTGCTTTTTTATGTGTGCATTCTAGGATTTAGAATAATCTCTTAGTCATTTGAATACAATAAGGTATATTGTTCAATCCTTGGTTCAATTACCCCTAGTTAAGGCGCCAAAAATGGTTAAACCTCGTACCGGCAAGCGGGTCCCCTCTCTCAAGTTTTCCCACATTTTTTAAAACAGAGGCGAGTTTTCTAAAACCTTTTCTAAAGGTCAGTTGAAATGCAAAATTAAAATTTTGCATGATAATAGTATTTACCCTCTTTGGCTGGACAAATTAAAACTACTTTTAGAGTCGATTTTTCTATCATGATATCTGGTAGTGTTAATTGATATTCGTCAGCCCTATTATTATTGTATAGTATGACTGCTTCGAGGCTGTTATATCAAAATCTTGTTTTACGTCATTAGGTTGGTTAATACTATTTTCAATATTGTCTTATGCCTTGCTGAAATTTGAATTTGTTTAAGAAACAATATGTATGAATTAATTTCTAAATCAAGCCTATTGCAACATTAAACATGTTGAAACTATAATAGCCTGATAGCTAATGAAGTTGAAGGAAGGTATTAGATGCTAGCAGTATATGTCCATCTATTAAGGAACCATATAAATGTAGGGACCTATCATTGGTAGCAACTAACCCTGATAACATATTCATAATTTTACCTACTCTCATTTTTCCAACCATGATACCTGATCATGTATATAAAATGAATACTAGGCAAAGCAAGGACATTGCTTTGGTCAAAATATATCAATGTAGCACAAATATAAAAATAATAAAATAGAGTTGCATTGAGTGTTTTGGTAAAATAAGCTTATAATAAATAAGAGTATGCAGTGGGCAAATTTCAAGCAATTGCAGAGAAAAAAAAACAACTATAAGAAACACACTTAGCAAAAGAAGAGGCAAAACAATGATCAAGAATGAAGATGAGGATGAAGGAAACAAGTGAATAAAGGATTTGGTAGGAAAAGAAATCATAGCATAGTTAATCTTCATAGAAAGTGAGTAACTAACAATTTGCTCTGTTACATTGAAGAGATGGTAGTTATCATGACCATAACATCACTTCTTTTTCACCACAAGGCTAAATCTTGAAAGGTAGAGACTTTCATAATATTCTTATCAAAATGTATTAAAGCATTCAAACCTCAATCATTCAGGCCAAAGTTCAAGACCAATGATAGAGAACACAGTTGAATATAAAAGCAATTAGAAGGGCATAGAAGAAACAATGTGCTGGCAGGATAAGACTAGCAAAACAACATATATAGCCTCAACGTTTACAGTAGGCTTAAAGTCTATCCAACCTATCTCAAAGGGACCATTAATGCACAATAGGGTAAAAAGCAAGTGAGATCCAAGAGGTTAAACAGCTATGGAAAAATCCATCATGAAAGTTGTTTTATCTTGTAAAATAACTAACAACAAATTTTTTATACCAAAACACAAGCCAAATCTTGTCGACTGGGCAAGATTCATAACTGTTTTAAAAACTGTGCAGTCACTTGACTATCAAAGCCAAGCCGATTGTTGGTTGGGACAAATAAAAAAAAGGGTTATTTTGGGCAGTGTTACACTCTGTCAAAGCCCCAACTGACTTATAGTTCGGCTGGGCAGATTCATAACTGCTTTTAAAAAAAACAAGAGATCAAGATCAAGGTCTGTAATAGTCTTTTTTTCAGTTATCTGTGGAACACAATGGGTGGAGTGAATTGAAAACATTGGGTAGAGTTTCCAAAGCACCACATTTGAACAAAACCCAAATGGGTATCACGAACCTGAGTAGGCACTGCCTAGGCAGCAGGTCTGATAACATTCCTTATCTAATTGACCTGTATTTAGGAGAGTGATTTTGTTCTCCTATGACAAATATGCATTAGTTTATGTGCATGTTGAAGTTCTATCTACTGTAAAGGCCAATAGATCAATAACTTGAAAATGAAAGTAATTGAATGGCTTCTTCTTGGTTAAAGATGACCGTTAAATGAAATATCAATTCTATTTGCTCCTAGGTAGCAGTTTAAGTGCCGGTTTGGACTGGCTGATATGCCCATCTTTTTAAGATGGCATGCCCTTTCCAACTGAAATGATGATTATATAATATGACAAAATTGGACAGTCTTCATGCGTTGTTGAACTCAGCCGACCTTTAGTTCTGCTAGGTAGGTTCAAAAAAATAAATCTAGCAGTTTCAAAAAAGAAAAAAGGGTATGTGTGTGTACATACCCACGTTCAATTTGCAGATTGGAACATATTCATACAAGTTACATATGACTGATTTTTTTACATGTTCGTGTATGCCTAGATTTACAAATTTATGCATGTTTAGATTTACATGTATGTTCAGAATTACATTTGCATGTGTATGCTTGATAAATGTTCATGATTATGTTCATAATTTAATATGTCTAATGCTTCCGTTTATGCTTAGATTTACGTATGTTAAAAGTATAGACTTTATACATGTTGAATGTATAGATTTATATATGTATAATATGCAGATTTGTATGTTTGTATATGTCTAGGATATGTATGTTCATGATTGGACTGTTATGCATGTTTGCATATGAGCATTGGAATGTTTCATGTGATTACTAGTGCTGTCCTGAGTGTGGGCAACATAACTTTGAACTTAGTGGGTATGGGTTGTACCCTGAGCATGCTCTAAAGAGGCAGAAAGAGTTGTGAATTACACATGCTTATGAAATTTAATATGTTGTTGCACACATATGCATATAATGGAAGAGTGAATCTTGAAATTTTTATTGTTGTTGCACTAATAAGATCATATGCATGAAATGAATCATAAAAATAAAGATGTATATTGCAATCATGTGATCATATGCATATGTAAAATGGTTGTGCATGTACATTCTCATTATGGTTGCATGAATGTGTATTTGTGAGCATAATGAATGATTTCATATATGCATGCTCATTGTGGTTTTTGCATTAGATGCATCGGTAATCGAAAGTGAACAACTATGGGCCATGTGGGCCACGAGCAGGGGGTGCTCTATATTCTAATGTATGCATCATAAAAATCAATTTGATATTATTTGAATTAATTGCACTGTTCCATGTTGTAATGAGCTGAGGCCCCATGTTGTGTTTTGCATGCTGATTTGCAAAATGAAATTTGATGTTATGTTTTGCATGCTGAATTGCAAAACGAATATTGGGAAATGAATCATTTTGTTAAAAAAAGATAAAAAGGGAAAACAATTCAATTAATGTTTTTTTCTTGATATCTCTTATATAGTGTGAGAATCCTAGATTGTGGTTTTGAAAAACTATGAGAATACTAAAACTTTATATGCGATTGTACTCCTGAACCCAACTAGGTGGTTCACCTTCCGACCATGATTTTAGAGAGATTCCATCACTTTGTCTGAGAGTGGTGTGTAGACACAGGTATTGTTATTGGTATACCAAGAAAGTGACATCAGTGGATGTTGATTTCTCTGGTGTCCCAACATTAGATGTTGATTTCTAATATTTCGATGGATGGTGTTGATTCCTGATATCGGTCAGGGCTAAGTGTGGAACCCAGTAATAAAATATAAATTGTATGTTAAGCTACAACTGAGAACCTAACTTGACCTCAAAAATTGTTGTGCCTATTTTTTAATATCTACGGGCTTTAATAAAAAATGAAATTAAAATTATGTGCATTTAATAAGGACATGCATATAAAAGAAAAACTTTGATAAAAGGTAATAAGTTACTCATGTATGTACATTGATATTATGCATATTCATGTTTTGCATTAGATCATGTATATTTACCTGTTCTCTTAACTGTGATGTAGTATTCTTGCATGATAAATGTTGCTAATGCATGAATGATTATTTTAATCTTGAAATTGTTGTTGTATTTTCTCTAAAATATTACATAAATTTGATTTATTTTCTTCTTGCTTATTTGTTTTATTAGAGGAATTTGTACGCAGAATCTATAATTCTAACATCGTATATCTTATATTTTTCATAGCCTCTGATGCCTAGTGATGAGACAGATTGTTATTGAGAGCTACGAGGACCACATGACTACTTAACATTCTACTTTGGGGCAAAGTGACTCTGCATTTTGTTTAAATTGTCTTTCCTTCACTCATTGTTCCTAAATTTTATTGATTGATGAATAAAATTATTTTGGTTTGGATAATGGTGGTATAAGATCTCTTGTGGTTGTGGATGTGTTATAACTGTAAGCCCCCCAATCTCTGGGATTGTTTTCACAATTATTTAAAAAAAAATCACTTTTCAACGGGGATGAGTTGAGGTTGTTACAAGTTTATACTAAATTTAATATGTAGATCACATCTAAACAAACTATATATATATATATATATATATATATATATGAGCTTTAGATATGATCTATAAGCATTATTTAGTAGAAAACATGTTTTGGATCATGCGATTATAGCATACATGTATGTTTTTTAAGACCTTTAAAAATCAACGGCTCACAATATATCAAAATTTCATGACTTAAAAAATCTTATTTTTATGTCTAAAAACATGATCCAAAGCATGTCTCCAATCAAATAAACTATGTTGAGCACATCCATAAGGTTTGATTGAGAATATACAACCTACAACTATGATTTCTATTATGTGAGAGTATGTACTCCCCAAGCATCACAGCATTACTCTCTCTCTCTCTCTCTCTCTCTATATATATATATATATATATATATATATATATATATATATATATAAACCTTCTAATGAAATGCATGTGTGCATGCACACATACTATAGTCTATTGAGCTTACAATCTGTTCTAGAAATAAAAAGTTATACTAACACAATGTATGTCGTGCCAGTATAATGTACCTGATAGTTTGGTCGAACGATGCTCAAACACGCTGCTAAGCGCCATGCATCAATTTTTCTAAAAAATTGGGTGGTTCCTAACCATCGCTAAAGACTTGATATCAGGTCTTTAGCGATGGTCAAGACGGCCACTAAAAACAGAAAAAGCGCAAAAGTGTCTGATTTATATCGGATACTTTACTCATTTGATGATATATATATGAAAACCCTGCTTACAGATTGCAAATACATGATCTAAAACGTTTTTCCTAGCCAAGGAAAAAGAAAAAGAAAAACTCAAAGGGCTAGAGAAGGATGCTTTTAACAATGGTGAAAATTGTAAAGTTGATGATAGCTAACATTCCTCAATCACCTTGGGAATTTGCCCAAACTGTAGGAGAGAAAATGAAATTCTTTTGAAGAAAATAGAAGTGCGCAATTTTCAATTGAATGATTGCCACATAAATTAGCTAATCAGAGGTCTCCGACATGGTATCAGACCATGGCCCAAGTTCGAGAAGCAAGAGTCTCACTGTGGGTGCCCATGGAGTTTTACGCTACCAAGCCAGCGTGACTAAGTCTTTGATCTCAGGTGAAGCTTCTTCGTTCGTGTAATTAAAAAAGAAACTTTAAAGGGTCATCTAACAACTTTATTAGCTTGCAAACTAGTCGCCCAAGTAAATAATTCATAGTGATTACTTTTGATACCTTTTAGATCTAGTTAAGTCCCCTTGAATGATCTGTGATAGAGAGAGGTGCCTACATATGCACCCTTTCTTTTGGTGTACAAACAAATTATTTGCTTTTACCTTAAATTATCAGTTTGAAATAAAATAAGGCAAACAATGACTTGAAATAAAATAAGAGAGGCCTTGGCAGTATTATATACAAAGTTTGATCATTTAAACTTTAAAAGAGAATCAGTTTTAGGGTCACTGAAATCTCATGAGAGTTCAATTGCATGTGATTTCTCAAAAAATAGTGTGATATGCACCGAAAGAGAAACATGCTTGTTCTCCCTCCCTAAATAGTTTGGTAATACAAGACACATGGCCTGCACAATGATGAGAAGAAGTAGGTATTCTTTAAAATAACTTTACATTTGATAATGGCATTCTTTACTTTTTCTTCTAAGGGTGTCTTACGTATAGGTGCCTTTGTTTTTTAAATATTTAAGATACATGCCTACATTTTTTTAGAAATTGTGTCACTTTCACCCTATGAAAATTACTTATCTGACCTTAACTATAGGTCCAAAGGTGGAGAAGTACAAAAGTGGCATTTAATAATTTAAAGAAAGGAAAGAAAGTCAAAAGTGTCATTTCAAAGAGTTAAACAGAGTTAAAGAACTTGACATTTTCACTACTATAATTTTTATTTTTATGTTTGAGCTCAAAAGTTAAGTCTTTAAGAAGATGCTGCAAGTTTTAATGTGTCATGGACTTTCTTCTTGCAGTTCTTTTTGTTAATTCTGAAAAGTGCTTACAAATTTTGTACGGACCTTAGAGTCAGAAATAATTAAAATAAAAAAATTCAATGCGCACAGTAACAAACCTCACGAGATCGTGAAAATATTACAAGAAATTACTTGAAATTTCAAAACGGTAATTTCTCATGATATTTTCATCAAAAAAATAAATAGCGCATTTTAAACATGATATTTATGTTTTCATTAGCTATTTGTCATAAAAAATCACATATTTTTTTATTTAAAATGCTCATAAATTTATATTTTTTATTGGCTATTTGAGTTGGCTTTCCTTTTCAGTTCACTCTTTATTTGTGCCTACCCTAAGTTGAATTGTTTGCTCAACCACAAGAAATATGCAATTGCATTAGCTAAGATAACTTATAGGCATGCTCCACTATCCCCTATTGAACTTCTTAAAATAAATAAACAACTTTGCCCTGCCATTCCATTTCACGGAGGTACAAATTCATGTTTAGATTTCCTTTAACTTTTTTTTTGATAGGCAAGGTTTCTTTAACTTTTACCATAGTGTTTTGTTTTTTAAGGCAAGTAGTTTGGCAGACCCCTACCAGTTATACAACTATACCGTTGGGTTTTGGGTGATGTGGACTAGCAGCTCCTACCAGACAACTGGAGCCCCCATTGGTAACTTCTACCATAGTTATTAAAAGGAATATTGCTAACAAGGGTCGGTGGGTGGATCAAGGGAAATGTTATTGCATGTTTTTAGTGTGCTGCTGCACCTGATCACCCTTCATATTTTGGATACAACCTGTCAGCTTGCACCAGATCTCCTTAAGATGTGAGTAGGGGAGAAAGAGAGAGAAAGTTTTTCACCTTGAGGAAAAACTACCTCCAAAACCCCTTATATAGGCTTCACAATTGTTAGCAGCCCCATCTTGATCTATTTTTATTTATTGTTTACATATATAAATTTAAGCACATTTTATAAATAAGAATCCTGTTTTTACTTTTAATTAAGTGAATGTTTGGAATACCACCTTTTAAAATTATATATAATGAACAAGAAAATAAGATTAGTAGACATCGGTGATGATAGATGGTGGCAATGATGATAATGGTTGCAGTGGTAATGGTAATGATGACAATGGTAGTAATAGTGGTAGTGGTACTGGTGACGGTGGATGGAGGTGGTGGCAATAGTGATGGTAGTGGCAGTGATGGTTATGGCAACATGGATGGTGGTGTGACAATGATGATTACAATAATGATGATAGTGGTGGTGGTAACAGTGATGGTGATGATGACAATGACGATAGGTAGGAGTGGCGATAATGGTATTCATGCCAATGGCGATGAATGGTGGTGCTAACCGTGATGGTGGTAGCGGCAATGGTGGTGATAGTAATAGTGAAGAAGTGGTGGTGGTGATAGAGATGATGATGGTAGAATAAAAAAAATTAGTAATAAAAAGGTAGGTCTCTTTTTTTTTAAAAATAATTGAAATTTATGGAAACTTGTTAAAAATAAAAATAAAAAATCCAAACACCAAAACTTACTATTTAAAATAGAGATGAGATCAAGTCAGAGAGCACCTCTGGATGTCATTGATCTCAAGATGAATGGCATCCAAAACATGAAAAAAAGGGATGCCCATCACTTGGATGGGCTCCACTCTTTTTCCAATGTTCATATATTTCGGATGGACGACATCGGAATGGTTTAAAATAAATGGCTAACTATGAGCTTGTTCATTGTCTTAATGGGTTCATTTATTTTCAAGATGAACGACATACAAGGCACCTCTGATGGTGTTATCGTCAGAGGTGTCTCTGACGTGATCCTCTCTCTTTAAAATAAGTATTAGGGATGGCAGTGAATCGGGGTGAAGGCGGGAGATAAGGTCTCCACCCATGCCTTGTCTCAAAATTCTGCCTTCCATCCCCGCACGGGTTTTGATTTTAACCTCCATCCCTGCCTCCATCCCCATTTCATGTCCTCCATCATCAGTCCAAATGGGGCAACACATGAGGCCTCGTTTCTCTCTGGTCCATTGCCATCCCTAAAGGTATTTTAGTTATTTTACTAACGGAGATTAAGGATGGGGCGAGGGAAAGCGTAAGTCCATCCCCGCACGGGTTTTAATTTTAACCTCCATCCCTACCTTCATTTTTGTTTCATGTCCTTCGTTGCAGGTCCAAACGGGGCAAGCTGGGGCCCCATTTTTTTCTGGTCCACTACCATCCCTAATAAGTATCAATGACAAGGAACAAATTTATAAAGTGATCCAAACGGGTGGGCTTTTCATTACATAGAGACTATTTATTAAGATACCCTTCGAAAGATGGACCTGGATCTTACTATATCTGAACCTTTGCTCTACTTATACCTGCTATCAAAATACATTGATTCAAGGAAACCCAAACCCAACACATTATTACAATATGGTATACATGCATATCTCTGCACAAATACCCTTTATCTTAGATAATCATACCTAAATGTCTGCATTTACCAAAAAATAAATGGGATTTATTTATCTATCTGAGATCTATTTTCTTAAGTTGGCTCCTAGGACATGTCTAAAATATCAATACTCAAGTTGTAGCTAGATATTGACTAGTAACTTATGAAAACAAGGGAGTTTGCCAAGTTCAATCACTTCACTAGAAGGATGAGGATCAATATCAATGATTCTTTAACGATGACATAAAAAGTTGCTGCTATTGATGAGCAATAACCACGACTTTAAATATCCCTGTGCCTTGGCCCTGAACAAATGTCACCATTATGAACATGTCTATAACGCGCCTTAATTGTCATTATAGGTATATTTGTAATGGTGACATTATATGGCCCTTAAGTATGTCATAATTATAAAGAGACCTATACTAACGACCTTAGATATCGACGTTATAGGTATGTTTATAACTATAATATTATATGGCCACTATGAGGATGAGTGTCAATAGCGGCGATACTTTAACGATGATAATAAATGCTGCCGCTATTGATAAACTATGACACACATGTCACCATTATAAACATACCTATAACAATAATGTAATTGTCATCGTTAAAGATATGTCTTTAATGTTAACGTTATTTGGCCATTAAATATTATCGTTAAAACCATTTCAACGTCAATATTTAACGATCGATAATGTCACCATTAAATATCAATATTGGCGATATGTAAATGTCACTATTATAAGGTTTTACTATATAATGGCGACATATATTTCACCATTATTGAGTCTATAATTAACACCCGATGGGCCCTTTTGAAAAAAAATTGCTCTCTCTCTCTCTCTCCTCCTTGCTCAGATGAAGCCGCCAGACCCCAGCTTCTCTCTCTCTCTCTCTCTCTCCCTTCTTCTTCTTCTTCTCATTGCCATAGGTGTCGAACCCAACCTCAGTTGGATTCAGCTATATCAAACCCAGTCCCGTTTGGGTTTGGCTGTGTCGAATCAAGGATGTTTGGCTCAAACTCCTTAGGTTGGGTCGTTTATGCCATGTCAAGTATATCTCAAATCCTCAAAGTTGAGATATGAATTATGTTGTTTGAGAGCCCTAGTTCTAGGCATGTGTCGATGCCATATCAGTAGTTAAAAACCACATTAGATCCTTAAATTTGAGATCTTGGCTCTCAAACACACCATTGGGAAGAGCACACACACGTGTGTGTGTGTTGTAATTTTATAAATTTTCTCTTTTGTACCAGCTAGGGTTTTATGCCCTTCATTATATTTATAGCTGCATCCTTTAGTGAGTAGGATATGAGAATTTTGGTTGTATTGGGGATTGGAGTTTTGAGAGCTTTGTATCTCACCTCTGTATTTTCTTACATTTGCTAGTGGATTTCTTGTTCCTCTTTTTCCCTTGAACATAAGCTTGTGTGTTGAACCACATAAATCTTGCATCATATCTTGTTTTTTTCTTCCCTTTATCTTGTGGATTGCATTATATATATATATATATATATATATATATATATATATATATATATATATATATATATATATATATATAACCTACAATTTTTTCAGCAAAAATTCTGAATAAATCCATGAGGTATTTTATGTAAAAATAACATAGGAATTCGAAATGCGAAACAAATAGATTTCAATGAATCAATTATACTTATGATGTACGTATCCTCACAAATATATGCTCAATCAATCAGGAAGCCATAAGTTTCTCTTTGAGTAAAATTAAGAGATTTCAACAAGCCAACGTTTTAAGTTTCATCGATACGAAGAGAACTACGTACTCAGAAATTTTCAAGAAAAAATCAGCAAAAACCCAAAAAAAGTCATGGGCCCCACAAAATGTTGG